>NW_004524614.1:6592392-6598574 GCF_000260255.1 Octodon degus | reverse complement strand
GTAGTGGTGGCGAGGTTACTGGAAACTGAACCCAAGGATCACTGAGCTACACTCTTAGCACCTTTGATTTTATTTTGAGACAGGGTCTGGCTGTGTTGTTCAGGCTAGGGTCCCAAGACCTCCAACTTGAGCCTCCTAAGTAGCTTCTTCCACCTTAGTCTCCAAAGTAGCTAAGATTCTAGGCATATGCCACCCTAACCAGCAGTTTCTCCTGTTTCTTAACTAGAAATATATTGAGGACATACAACTGAGATGAAAGTAACAAACTCATTCATTTTGGCTTTGCAAATTGTATTTTGTATGAGAAAAGCTACCAGATACTATTATTAGTGTCTATGACTCCAAAAAATTAAGGGAGTAAGTTGATTATAATGATTATATAAGTAGAATGAAATAGACAAGAGGGTAAAGAAATAAAGAAAAACAGGAATTGGTGAAAAAAGTAAATGACACATACTTTTTAACATAATTGTTTCACAAGTGCATTAAAAAAGTTAAGGATGATCCTTATAGAACAATTTGCTTCAGGAAAAAGAGTAAGGATAAAGAGTAAAGTAAGTAATGATAAATCTAATATGAATTAAAGCCTATATATAGGATGGGATATATAGATATATAGATAGATAGATAGATAGATAGATAGATAGATAGATAGATATAGATATAAGTAATCAATAGAAAAACTAAATATTTGTTCAGTGTCATCGATTGATATTTGTAATATACTGTTGAACTCAAAAGAGCCAACTATATTGAAATAGTGCGATTGCATAATTCTATTTGTAACTGACAGGCCTTACACATTATTTGGGGAGTCAGTAATGACTAGTTTTTTTCTTAGCACTGTCCCTGAACTATACTTCTATTGTCCAAAATAAATCACATCCTATGTATGCCTCAGTTTCACTGTTCATAAGGTGACAAAGTGATTACTTTCCTCACATACAGTTCTGATCCCCAACTCCCACTTGCTATTACACAGGCCGAGAAAGGTTATCCCTACATTCTTCCAAGATCCTTTGTCACAGGCTCAGGTCTGCAGAAGATATTGGATAATGAAAGCGGGTGGGCCACAGAGATAAAGGGCATCAATACCAGAGTCCCTAAAGAAATAAATACGCTCTTGCCACTGATAAAACTGTGAGAATGTATCTACTTAGATATTTTGCAGACAAAAATATAGGCTACTTTAATAGCATTAGACAAGATTACAGTCTTAACTTGCATTATTTATTTTTTATTCCTGTGAAAAAACTTGGTGTATTACAGTAAGAAGCTAACAGTGCTATAATAAATTCCTAGAATCCAAGAAGCTAAGAATATAATTTTTTAATTAACATGATTGTGACTGGCCAATTCATTAGGACCTGTACAGTTTTAAGTAATTGATCTTCATGTCCACATGTGCATGGGTACAGCTGGGACATAAAAATACTTAAAGTTTATTAACGCTGTATGTGGAAAATCCTCACAAAATGCCAGTCTCCTTCCACTGGGGATGGAAACTATTAAGGTTCAGTGTGAACCTGGAGCACCAGCGCAGTAAAATTGCTACCGGAACCATTTATAAGAGAAGCTTCATTAAGCAAATGAGTAGAATACTTGCTAAGTTTATCAACTTGTTTAAAAAACTGTCTCAAGTATCTCTTGAATAATCATAACTTTGTATTAGTTTTTAAGAGAGGTAGCAAATATAGAGGGGCAGAACATTAGATATAAGTGAAGGGAACTGTCTGGCTCTAAAGGCCCAGTGAATAACATGCTACCTTTCACGTCAGAGTGAATGATACAAGAATTTAAAAAAATCATCAAAATATGAAATACTGTATATGCATATGCTACTAATATATTTATATTATATTACATATTTATCCATGGTGTATAACATGTATATTTTATTATATACACATACAGTATGTTATATGTTAGTTTTGTTTGTTTTTTTTTGTGGAACGGGGGATTGAACTCAGACCCTTACACTTGCCAGGGAAGCGCTTATTCCACTGAGCCATCTCCCCGGCCCTTCAGTATGTTATATATACATGCAATATATGTTACTGTTAATAATCATTAGTATTATATATTGATGGGAGGTAATGCTACAAAATATTAAGTTTTTCTCCAGAAGATGGGCAGTAGTTAGAATGACAAAATAGCTATTAAGAAAAAATTTACTTTAAAAATAAGGGATGGGGCCAGCCAAAGAGCTCAGCTGGTTAAAGCATCTGTAAACAGGTACAGGGCCCTGGGTTTCGATCCCCGGGCCTGCCATGCTGCCCCCCCCCCCCCACAAAGCATGCTGAGGCGGTGACTGAGACTGGATGTGATGGCGTGCTTCTGTCATCGCAGCTCTTGGGAGGCTGTAAACAGGCGGATTACTATGAGTCTGATCTAGTAGTGAGACCCTGAGTACCCTGTAGACCCTTCTCTAAAACACACACACACGCACACACACACACACACACACACACACAGGGTGGATCATTAGTAGAGCATTAGTTTAGCATGTACGAGATCCTGGGTTTGACTTCTAATATCACAAAAATACCTACCCACATACATCCAGAAAATAAAGACAACAGGGAACCATAGGAGGAGGGAAGGGGAAGGGGACTGAAAGAAAGAAACAAGCTGTGACATGTACATGCAACCACCTCCCAGGAGACTTATAAACTGCATGAATTGCAAACATGTACTAATAAAATAAAACATTATAAAACAGAAAATAAAAATGACCCACAATCTCACTACACAAAAACAATGGAATTGTTAGTCACATAATCCTTCCATTGCATTGCCATGGTATGAATTCTTATTTGTTGGGAACTTTTCATGGCTCCCTGTTTACATTTTCATGGCTGTCTTATTCTCTTGGTGAGGTAACACAACACACACTTCCTTATTATTAGACATTTAGCTTACTCCCAAGATTCACTGTTATCTACAATACAACAAACATATTCTCCTGTGTGTCATTTTGCTTTTCCATTAGAATAAATTCCCAGGAGTGGAATTCACATGATATTAAAGAGTATGAGCATCCTTGCCTCCCATTGTGGTCTTACCTTTCTGCTTTGGTGGCAATGATCCTGTCATAAATCTGTGGCCACAAGAGGGCGGTATAGTACCTGAAAATGCCCTCTGGTGGCCAACAATTTTATCAAACTGGTTAGATCACAGTTAACATCTGTGAAGTGAACAGGTTGGGATTTAAGAAACACAGCTGCCTAAGATCCTGAATACATTGCTCAGTACTGGTTGATTGGTTGACTGACTGAGTGACCGACTGACCGACCGTCTGTCCGTCCATCCGTCCGTCTGTCCGTCCATCTGTCTGTTCTTTTGGTGAAAATATTAAGAAAGAAAAGGATTGGCTGAAGACGAAGGATGCATTATCCATGGGTAAAGAGTGGATGTAGGGCTGGGGAGGTGGCTCAGTAGAATAAGCACTTCTCTGGCAAGTACAAGGGTCTGAGTTCAATCCCTGGTTCTGCAAAAAAAAAAAAAAAAAAAAAAAAAAGCCAAACAAAAAACAAAAAAGACAAACAGTGGCTGTAACAGTGAAAAGTCAAAGTCACTGGGTGACTTTGCTGTCTTGTTTCTGCAAACACGCAGCAGATCTTCAGGTTCTTGAGACTCAGTGACAGCTGGCACGGTGACAGTGATAGCTAGTATCTATAGACTGTGACCTGGGCACAAAGCCTTATTTCACTGAGACAGGTGTTGCTGCCCACAGCAACCCTACCTTTTAGGCGTCCATCAGGTGGCCTAGTTTCTGTTAGGTGAAGGCTACAGAAAGGGTAACTGAGCACACCAAAGTCAAGGCCAGGAGGCCAAGACCTGGTTTGCGTCCAGATGTTCCCCTAAAGCCTGACACTTTTTCAGAGGTGGATGAATCTAGAGTTTATGATTGGTTCAAGGTCCAGTGTTGGGATTAAGGATGTGAGTGCTACACCCACCTTAGGGCTGCTATCCTGCATACAGGTTAAGGGACAGACATACCCTTCTTGCCTTCCCTTGGTTGCTTTTGCTGTCTTCGGCCACCATTAATTATTACCCCTCTACCATGTGCTACCTGCACTGGAGCCAGCCAATTAGGGACTGAAATCTCTACATTTTGTGAGCTAAGGAAACCTTTTCCCATTTGACTTTGGGTGTTGAGTATTTTGTCTCAGCATCAGGAAAAGTAACTGGGACAGGGCCCTCCACAACAGAGGCTAGAGCATGAGGAGCGCATCTCCATGGTGCGGAGAACCGCAGTGTCTCAGAGGTAAGACCGTGCTTCGGTTCATCTTCCTTAAAACACCCCCTTTTCCAATGGTAACCTGTTCTTTCTCCCTGACCAGTGGGCAAGGCAAGTGGCACACTCATTTTTATATTTTGTGGTCAGACAGGCTGAGCTGGAGGATTGTAGCTCAGTGATAGAACATATTCATAGCAGGTATAAGGCCCTGAAACCAATCCCCAGCTCAAACAAAACAAAACAAAACAAAATGAAGAAGAATTCCCATTGGATTTAGGGGGCACCTGCTGAGTTCCAGACATAGTTCTAGGCAAACAGACATGCTGCCATGGTGGGGGGGGGCAAGTAAGAGAGTGAACATTTTAGATAGCTGAAAACTTTAGATGCCAGGAATGAAAAAAAGTCAAATAGAGAAAATGAGAAAGGAGGCCTGGGGAAAGAAGTCTGTATTAGTGTGATGAGGAAGGCCACTCCAAGAAGACGCCGTTCCAACACACTTGAATGCCAAGAAAGAGAAAGAGTAGGAGGGAGTTTCAGGCAGAGGGAACCCCAGCCGCACAGGCTTTGACACAGGAGTGATTCTGGTGCACTAAGAACAGCAAGACCACCACGGGGTACTAGAATTCTCACAGCAGGGAGTAGAGGAAGGACAGTAAAGTCCACAGCAGGCAGGGACAGATCGCATCAGAATCCTGGTCCCTGGAAGGAACAAAAGTTATCGTCTGATGACAGCAGAAGTCCCCAGAAAGTCTCAGACAGGGACTAACAAGAACAAATTAAGCGCTCAATCCCTCTGCTACTTTGAAAATCAGAAGGCACGAGGCCAAGAAAATCTGTGCAGGGTGCTGTTGGGGTCCAGGCATGAAGGTTTCATGCAGGCTTGGACCAGGACTGCAGCATGCGGAGGAATGGACTGGCTGGGAACACATTTGGGAGGCAAAGGCACCCTAATCTGTGCACGGATTGAAAGGTAGATGAGAGCCCGGCGGGAATCCAGAACGACTGAGGTTGTGGAAGCAGCTGGCATGGTGCTGCCCTCTAAGGAAACAGGAAGGCTGGAAGAGTCTAGCTGGGGGCCCACACTGAACACTTAGCCCCATGTCAGCTTCACTGAGTTAACAGCTTCATTAATGCACAATGAGGAGCTCAGCACTCACACATTCTTGCACTTCTGCTTCACCATACTCAGGAAAGGGCCTTTCTGGATTTTGGATAATGTCGATTAGAACGCAAAATATAAAATTCAAGACTGCTGGGCTTGATAAGCTCTGTGATACTTTAGTGATGAATGATGCATCTCTATACCACATGCTCATAGGCTGCGCTCTTCTACAGTAGTGCTGAGGTCCCCAAAGCATGATGCCTTAGGACAGACTCTAGTTGCTGAAGCTGAAAGGTATGTTCTTTCCCCTTGAGGCTTTGTAAGTGGTTTGTGAAAGGATGTGCAAGATGCGGGTTTAGTAAGGTGAAGAGCATTTTCTGGCTGGAGGAGTTCTGAATGCTTTGAAGCCAAAGGCGACATTTTAAAGAGCACTAATATTTTATCACCTATGAGTCAAATTTTGGGACTTTAGTCCTGACCTGCAGAGGCCTCAAGATCCCCACATAGATATCAGGGGTGCCGGACTAAAGTTCTGTCCCTTCCTCTGTCACATAAAGTAATATTAAGTCACTAAGTGGCTGGAGATGTACAACAGTCCCTTGCTATTTCATGGTTCAACTTTTCATGAACTTGTTTCTTTATGGGTTTTCAAAAATATTAATTTAGAGGGGCCAGGGAGATAGCTCAGTAGAATAAGCGCTTGCCTGGCAAGCTTGAGGGCCTGAGTTCAATCCCTGGTTCGGGGGTGGGGGGAATAGATAATCTAAATTATTTATCATGTATTTTTTGCTACATTGCAGGATTTGGGGGTAGTGTATAGTGCTGTATATGTATTTA
>NW_004524614.1:6586357-6591429 GCF_000260255.1 Octodon degus | reverse complement strand
GGCTTGGTGTTAGAGTATGTCTTGATCCCTGGGATAAAATATGAAAGTTCTTTAAGATACAATATTAATTTGATTAAGCTTCACAGCAAATTATACAGTGAGCTGAAGTGTAGACACACTGAATTTGTAGCAGAAGAAATGGAGACTCGGAGAGGTGAAGGACCTCGTCTCAGTAACACCGGCTTAGATTCACAGGTTCTGAATCTCAGCGCTGCTCTTCCGACCAGTAATAATGCTGTTCTTCTGCCTTATAGTTTGGAAGAGAAACAAAGAGATATAAGGAAGAACAGATAATAAATCTCAACCAACTTAAAGGTGCTTTTATAGTCATAAGCACTTTGTGCCATTTTAAGTTTTAGGATAAAGACTGAGCATTTCAACAAGGGGAAGCACTGATCGTGTGTGAGACTGTACCTGTAATGCCTAAGCCACTTTCTTGGTCTGAGCGGAGCAAATTACAAGAGTAATTTATAGGGCAAATGAGGAAAGAGGAAATGGACTTAACAAAGTGGTCCTAAGTTTTGAATAGCAAAATAATGGCATTCAAAATAAGAAGCTAATCACATCACTGCCCACAGCAGGAAATGGCTTTCCGGGATGGTTTCAATGGAACCTGCTCCTTCCTGTCTTTCTGGTTATTTCAGGCTTCTCAAGCTTTCAAGGCACCTCAGGGGCACCACCACACAACGCCTGGGGCCATTCCGAGGCCATTCCTTGGACAGGGCAGATAATGACTCCAGGTGGTTGTGGCGCCGGATTATTTACTACTTTTAATGTTTTGGTTTTTTCTGAGCAAAGTGGCATCGAAAGATGACTCAATATTATCTAAAGTGCATCTGAGCTACATGAGGTGTCCAAGTTTCATCACCTCCATACAGAGCCTCTCTTTTAGAAAGGGTTTTTAGTGAATTACTGAAAGGCATGTAGACACAGGCAGATACCTCCTCGCCTTGTACTTCTACACTGCTGAGCTCTAAAAACGGAATTCCTAAGATCCAGCTGCTGGATAAGCTTCTGTGTTTTCAGGGGCCTCATTCCACAGCGGATTGCTAAGCTCCATCTTCTATCCCACGGTCTCGGTGGCCCCATTCCCTTTCCCTCCCCCTGGGTGGGTGTGGAGACCCAGGGGCTGCTGGGTAATGAACCTGAATGCATTCGATGGTAACAGGCTACAGCTTTTTCCCTTCCTTTTCCAGCCTGTGCGGTGCAGTAAGCACCTTAGCATGGACAGCCTGTTCTCTCAGGGCTGAAGAGCTACCTCGCTGGTTTGCCAAGTCCTACCATTGTTTTTATTTCTTGTTCGTGGGTTTGCTCCTTAAGTTTTGCATAGAATGAAGGATCAGTGTTTTACACTGAGCATAAAAGCATGAATTTCCCCATGAGCTGAGCCCACCCTCTCCCTATTACTTCTGAACACATCAACTGGATCCCAAGGCACAACACAGATTGCCTGGGATTGTTTCCACCAAATTTTAGGCATAGACACGGAAGAAGCAAGATGTTATGGCAGATAACCATTGCTCTAGGATATGTATGTTTATAAGCTAACAACATAGGTTACTAAGAGTCTGCCCACTACTAATAATAGTGAGCAATGGAAGTGTCCACTTGACACCCTGGCTAGACTTTGGCTGGGTTGGCTTCCTTTATAGACTTCCATCACTCAGCACAATGCCAGGTCCATGGAACCTTTCCATAAGTATATGCTGACCTGAAACAAAGCAGGAGAGCACTGTCTGAAGAGTCACAGGTCCCTGCTTATCTGAGGAAATACACAAGGCCTCCTCTTCTCAGGCAGCACACATGTCTAGAGTAACAGTGTCAAAGAGCCACACCCTTGCAGGCTACTTGGAGTGTTCCCACCTTCAGAAGGTTGACTGTCCTGGCTGAAGGTGCTGTATCTTACTGCAGGGGTGGATCCCACTGAATTGTAACTATCTCCTGCTGGGGCGCATCTAGTATAGAAGAACTTCTCACTGCTTTCATAGAAACTGCGCACCCTTGCGGCAGCCTCTCCATCCAGGAGTCCTAGCTGCCTGCTAACATGCACTGTTCTAACCTGCAGTCACCAAGACAGAGTGGCCACATAGAGAAGGGACCTTTCATTGGACCATGAGTAGAAGCTCGGGTTAAATGGATCCATGCTCCTGAGGCATCTAGCTGGGTGCTGGTTTTGTTCAAAGCTGCCCTTCACTGAGCTCACTGATGGTGTCAATTAAAAAAAGCTTCAGAATGGAAGGCCAGGAAGAATGTCAAGCTAAAGAAAACCAAAAGATCAAGAGCTGAAGATGAATTACACTGACCCCTTTTGGGGTTAAGACATAAGGCCAGACATAACATCCTGAAGAGGGCCACAATAATAGCATGCAAAGGGGACCAGTTTAAGAGTAGCCTGCATGAACATGACTGCCAGGTGTGAAGGTATGAGCAGGGTCACCTTCAACTGGCATTTCTCTCACTGGGTTGCTTAGCCAGGCGCAGTGATAACAGCATGGGCCTTAGCTCACTGCTCATCAGCTGATGCTCCGGAGCAGGGGCTTGATCCCTCTAAGCCTCAGTTTCCTTATCTGTAAAGTGGGACTTGTCCCTGAATGAACCTTGTAGGCTAGGCTAATGTGGGGTTTACACAGGCTAACCCACACTCAGCACTAGGCTGGCCTCTGAGGCGCTCACTGTTAACGACACTATGGCTAATGATTACTAATAACTACTGCTACTGGTGTTCATTACATGCTGTGTACTTTACTGCTGAACTCCACAACAACTCTACAAGGTGGAAATGATCTGGACTTCGTGTTTCTATCTTACAAAAAAGGAAGCTGAGCAACAGAACTAATTTGACCCAAATCTACGCAAATCTCAAGTCCACGCCTATTGCTCTCCTTCATTCTGTTCCTCATTACTGGCTGTCAAACTTGAGTGTGCATGAGAATCATGGGCAGGGCTCGCTGTGCCCTTCACCCAAGGTTTTTGATTTCCTAGACTGGAGGCGAGGCCTGAGAATCCACAATGCTAGCACATTCCCAAGCAATGCTGCTGTTGCTGCTGCTGCTCCTGCACAGAAGCCCTGTGGTGAGCAAAGACAGTGCTGCTTAAACTTTTACACCAAATAATCAGAGGATCTTGATAAGGTATAGATGCTCAGTTGGGTTGTGGAGCCTGAGATTCTGCGTGTCAGGTATGCTGAAATGCAGAGGTTGCTAATGTAGGACCACTCTCGGGGCAGTGAGGCCCCACAGGACTGACAATGGAGCACTTAGACACAGGAACCCACCAGTCTTTACTAGTGCATCAGAGTGCTGATGAAAAAGAGCAAAAGACCAACACATTCTGCTCTGGTTTGGATGGGGTTAGACTGTGTTCCATGAAGGCTTAAGTGCTGGAAATCCAGTTGCCAGCATGGTGGCGTTGGGGTGGTGGAACTTTTCAGCGGTGGAGTTTCATGGAAGGTAAGTCATTTGGGCCAGGAGAAATTGCACTGGTCTTCGGGAGTTAGTTCTCTTGAGGACAGGCTGTGATTAGGCAAATGTGGCTGTTGCAGCTCTTTGTGGCTTCTGTAGTGCCATGTGATCTCTTTGGCAGGCACTTCCACTGCTGTGATGGCATCTACCAGGAGGCCCTTGCCAGAGGCCAGAGAGGTAGACTCGCACTTCAGCTTCCATCCTCAAATGCCTCTCTCTCGGCTTCTATGGTTACAAGTCATCTATCTGTCTGTCTGTCTGTCTGTCTGTCTGTCTGTCTATCTATCTATCTATCTATCTATCTATCTATCTATCTATCTATCTATCCATCCCTAAGTCTCTTTCTTAGGGACCCTTATTGATGCCACTGGGCACAAAGAATAATCTCCCCGTGTCAAGATCCTTAACTTGACCACAGCTGTGAAGTCCCTTTACCATGAAAGGCAACATCTCACAGGTCCTGGCAATCAGCGTGCAGATGCTGCTGGTGGCGTCACTGCACCCACCGCACCTGTGGCTGAGAACAGCTTCTTCCAGCCTCATCTCCTGCCGTTTCTCTCTCCCCAGGATCTTCACTTACTGACTGCGGGCACACAACCTCTGCATCTCTGCAAAGATCCATTCTCTCCTATCTTTATCAAGCAAGAAAGCCACAAAAGCGTACAGTCCTCCTTTCTATGCTGTGCGCTAGCTGCTCAGTCTGTATTTCTCTTCCTCGTCATACTTGAGATCCCCCAACATGAGTCCCTGCCTCCAATTTCTTATCTTCCATTTGTCTTTCAGACCACTGCAAGAGGAAACGTCAGATGGGCTTTCTCCAGGTGTCAGGAGTTCGTCTGCATCTCATTTCTCACGAGTACCACCTCTGCAGCAGCTACCACCAACTCTCCTCAGGATATTGCAGTGGCCTGAGCTGTCCTCACTGCTCTAGTCCTTGCCTCTGGACCATTTAGTCAGCTCTGCTGCTAGAGGAAGCCACGCAGACTGAAGGCCAGTGTGCTGCTGCTCTTCTCGGAGACTTCACCTCTCTCAGGGCCAAGGCCGAGCCATCACACCACTCCCCCAGTCCTGCCCCACCTGGTCCCTGATGCCTTCCCACTTGTCCCCCAGTACCCTGCCTTTGCTCACTCAGCTCCAGCTGGCCTTGTCTCTTTGTGGTTCTGTGAATACCTTTAAACCCATGGTTCTCAAAATAAGATCTCTGGACTACCTGGATCAGCAGCACTGGAAACTTGTTCATATATAAATTCTTGTCCCTGCACTAGATCAGAAACTCCAGGGGTGGTGTCTGGCCAGCAGCGCTTTCATAAGCCCTCCATGTAATTTCAGTCTGAAGGGTGAGGACCGCTGTAGAAGGCACGCTTCGGCCTCAGGCCCTCTGCACTTGCAGCTGTGGCCATGTGGAAATCCTTCGCACAGCTCCCTCACCAGACCCCAGGCTCCCTCTCTTGGGTCTAGACTGCAGCACTGGGGATCCCACCTCCAAGCTCAGAGACAGGCACACAGCAGACCAGACCAGTGCCTCCTTGTTTGTGGTCTGAGATTCAGCTCCAAAGTGCCTTAGCCAGCCCCCAAGTTTTAATAATTCCAACCACAGTCCAAGCTCCCCAG
>NW_004524614.1:6577003-6585372 GCF_000260255.1 Octodon degus | reverse complement strand
ACCACCCTGTTCCAGATCCTCTGGAGCAGTGCTAGAAGTCTCCAGTCATTGCCCTAAAGTTGTAGTCACCAAGGATTCCAGAGCCTCAGGGACAGACTACCCTATGACTGAACTGAGGCTGTTCCCCCATGAAAGCAATCACCTCATGGGAGCCAGACTGCCCCCTCAGGCCATGAGGACTTCTCCAGAACAACCTTGAAAAACCAGTCCTGAAATAAAGCTTGACCAGGACTTCCTGCCCTGCCAGCTAGGCCATCTGTCCAGCCACATACACTCCCAACCCTTGTCTTTGTTCCTCTCTTCTGTAAAAGCCCAATGTGTCTTTCAGCTCCTCAAAGACAGATCTGCATCCTCTTCCTCCACCTGTGCATGTGTGGCCATTCTGATAAAAGCTTCTTTCCCACTTCTCCAGGGCCATTTCCCTTGATTGCTACTTTGGAATATATAGCCAAGTCTGGTCTGTTGGGAGCCCCAGAGCCAGGGCTTTTGACTTAAAACAGTGGTGAAGTAACCATCAGCAAGACTGCAGGCGGGTCGAGACTGGCTGTGCATGCTTCTTGCCTCTGCCTGTATTCTTTCCCTATGGAACCTCAGAGCTCTTGTTAGCATCTTGAAAACAGGGGTGAATATGCTTGATTCCCCTGGCCCTTCCCAGTATGGCTATATTGAACATGTTTCTCTCCTATCTTATCATTTTCCATTTGGTTTTGGGGGTCAGTACTTGACCTGGTTTCTTCAGGACCACTGATCTAGAATGGAGACACTAACTAAAATGGTACAAAACGTAAACTCCAAGCAGGCATGAGAGGCAGGGTTTTATAGGAAATACAGGTCTCAGTTTGGAAATCGATAATCCTCACATAGCAGCATCTCACTCTGAAGAAGTCATTTGTTTCTCTCAGCCCCAATATTCTCATCTGTCAAACAGAATTAGGACTAATCTGCAGGATTACTGTGACCACAAGTAACCATGTGTTGGTTTCCTGACATTTCACAGACACCCAATAAATGGCAGCTTTGATTATGAAGGAAAATAAATATTTCATCTAAAATATGAAGAATTGGTAAGCTAAAGACAATAAAGATGCTAGAGAGCTTTCTTCCTCTCCTGTCTGCTTGAAGCAAGGTCTTTCTACTCTTCCATCCCCCTTTTTAAGAGAGAGGATGTAAATTTTCCTTCACAACCTTTGTCAGTCAGAGAAGGTACCAGAAGAGTGGAATTCAGAGCAAACTCTGCCTATTAGTTCATCTGTCATATATTTTCCTTACCACACTCTTCATGCTGTTGGACTGCTTTCTTTTGTCTTGTTAGTTGTCTAAGATTTATTGTTCTTTGTTGAAGACATATATAAGCCAGACTCTAAGCCACTGCTTTGAGTTACTTTTCCCTCATGTGATGTGTGTACTGCACACATTAATAAATTTCCTTTATTTCCTTCTTAGTCTGTCGTTGATTGAATGAATCTATCCCAAGTATGAGCCCATGAGAGCTGGATTATTTTAAAATTTTCTTCCTTTCATTTATAAGTAGTAATACAGGCATGGCCTGTAAGCATCTGGTGAAATTCCTAGGCAAGGAGACCCTGGGGCGTTTCTAATAAGGAACAGAAATAGGAATTAATGCAAATTTGTGAAATGTCCCATACATTTTTTCATTTAGTCTAATGTATTATTTTATTGTGGTAAACCCCAAAAGATGCTTTTAGCAATTTTTCTATAAGCTCCATCTTTTGAAATAATTTTCTCCACGTGCTCTTAAATCCTTGAAATATAAAATCTTTCACACACAATATTTAGGCAACTAACCTTCACTATTATACACAGATCCTTCCTCAAAGGGCCCTGGCCTAGTGACAGGAAGGAGAATGGGCAGATACAGAACAGTGGCAGCAACGTGACAAGTGCTATCGTAGCGTGGTGTGCAAGTGGATAGACAGCAACTACACTCTAGGAGCTCCTCCTTAAAGAACGGCCCAGGCAGACCGAGAGGAAGGGGACACTCAGCTTTACTGAGGCTCCTGGGAGGAAGTGGAACTCTAGGCGCTGGAGCCTAGCATAAGGAAATTAGGTCACTGGGGTGTGCCCTCAAGGCCGTAAGGGGACCCAGTCCCTTTCTCTCTGTTTCTGGATGGCCAGGAAGGAGCAGAGTTCCCTGCACACAGGCTGCCTCGAGGATATATGACCTTACCTCAGACCCACAGCAACAGGTTCAAGAGACCAGGGGCTAAAACCTCTAAAATCATAGTGAAAATACACCTTCTCCTTTAAGTTGATTTAACTCAGTCATTTTGTCACAGCCATGACAGGCAGACTAACATAAGGAGTTCTACCTGGGAGAGCAGCCGGAAGGCCCACTATGCTTTGCTGAAAGCTTAAATTCTACAACACACAAATGATAGAAAGTGCTATAGGATCTTTTCAGTGTTTCAATTTTTATTTTTTTATGTGTAGAAAAGTAAAGTTTTAGTGCTATGAAAGGGAATGAAAAGTAATTTCTCTTCTCGCCCCACAACGTCTAGCAAGAGATAACCACTAGTTCTGCTGCAAGTACCAGTTTCCAATTACTGAAAGGCTCTAACTGCTCCCCAGAGGTGAAGCCAGAGTTGCATTTCAAAGACCCTCACCAACAACAGCGGGGGGAATGAAGTGAAGAGGTAAGGGTCCTGGGGAGGGTCAATCCACAGATGAATTCACAAAGGAATTCTGTTAGGAGGTGGGCTTGGCTTCGAAGAGGTGGGACACTGGAGACATGACCCGGAAGGTGCACCTCCTTCCTTGACTCCTGCCGTTGCTCTCTGCTTCCCACTCACCATGATGAGAGTAGTTTTCCTCCCCCAGACCCTTCTGCCATGCCCTTCCCACCTTGCACTCAGCTGACTCTGGACTGAATTCTCTAAATACCATAAGCCAAAAATCTCTCTCCTCTTTTGAGCTGTGGTGCTGGGCATTATGTCTCAGAGAGGGAGAAGTGACTAAGACAGAGAGATTAACCCAGAAATGGGGAGAACATACAATGACAATGAACTTTCAAATTATAGTATCGGACTTTTGTATCACTGAATATAAAGGATGATGAAGAAGAAAAGGTCAAATCTGTAAGGTTGCTCTGTGGATTGTGGTGTGTCAGTAGTGCTAAATAACTATGGTTGAACCTCTCAGATGTCTCCTTTCTTTTAGGAACAGCCTTCTCTTTCTCTGTAGCTACATGAGGCCATGTGACTCTGTTTGGGCCAAAGGGATATGAAGCAATAAAATGGGCAACTTCCAGATTGTGTGTGTGTGTGTGTGTGTGTGTGTGTGTGTATGTGTGTGTGTGTGTGTGTGTGTGTGTAGTGCTGGGAATCGAGTGGGTCAGATTCTTATAGGCTTTTCCAGTCCTTTGCTTTCTTTTCCAGTCCTTTGCTTTCTTTCCCTTTCCCCTAAGCTGAAATATGCTCTTTGTATCACAGAGTCAGTCCCAGATAACATTCTTGTAGAATAGGGATACACAGCCAACCCCAGGTCTGTCATCCTTTGAGAGAAAATCTTTTATATTTACTCCACTGTGTAGGGGGTGGAGGTCTCTGTCTCTGTCTGTCTTGTGTCTGTCTGTCTGTTTCTCTCTCTCTCTCTCCCCACCCACTCCCCAAGAAGCTTAATTTGCACTTGAACTATGGTGTCTAGGAGGAGAAACAAAGTTGTTTTCTGCAGTGAGGTGGCCAGGCTGCAGTGGGTGGTGACACAGCTACTTCAGCCACAAAGACCTGTGCTGCCTGTGGCTCAGGAGGTGAGGTCCAGACATGGGCGGGCCAGAAGCATGGGATTTGGAGGGACTGACTTAGAGGCTGAAGTTAAGGCCATAGGGAAGACAGGCTCACCAGAGACACCATAGAAAGAGTGAATAAACACCTAGAATATATTTGTGCGAAACAAGCATTCAAAACTCTTAAAATACTTTATACATTAGGAATGGGTTTGCTTTCTATTTTCCCACCTAATGACAAATAATTCATTGCGTCTAAGTCAGCTTTTTAAAGTGGTGTGAGGGGTGGACCCAGGACTCTGCAATGTCTGAGCCATATTCCTGGCCCAACTTTAAAAATTTCTGCTAATTCCAACATGTAGGTCACTGAAGCACTGATTTCTATTCACTTTCTCTTTCCTTGATCCTGTTCTCTGTCCACCTTCATTCCGTTGCTGCTCTCCTGCACCCAGGATTGTGGATGACACACTGCAAGGAGCTCGGATGAGCTGTGCTCCCTTCCCAGATGCTGAGTCTTGCTCTGGGAGACGAATTGCTGAGCTCAGTTTGTCAGATCCGTTTTTATTCATTGTTAGGTAGATATATTCCAGTCTACCTTTAGTCCAGAGACACTTCTCATTCTGGGTCCTTTCTCCCAAGGACTGGCCTTCCTGAGGTCTGGATCAATTGGATTGATTGCTCAGTGTGCTCAGTGAGATCTGGCTCCAGCGCCTCTGGGCACCGCACAACTTCTTACACTGTACTTAGTGTCAGCAGCGCCCTCTGCAGGTGTTTTTGCATAAGTGCAGCTTATTCTTCTAAGAACATTTGGAAACGAGTGCAAATTTCTGGGCCCTCCTTTCCTTGGCTTACTGTTCTCCAGTGCTTGCCCCACGTTTTCTAGTCCCTTATATCACCATACTTCTTCACTTCAATTCGGCGTCATGGTGGCCACTGCCAGGAGCACCCTTCCTTGCCCAGGTCTGGAAAGCAGGTCCAGACAGAAAGCTGGGTCTAACAGGGGGCTCAGTGTGCAAGATCACAGGTCTGTGGCATCTAGTGTCCAGTGCTTGGAAAGTTTCTTCCTGTACTGTGCCTGCCTTATAGCCGTGTACCATGGGGCCTTGTGCCCAGTCACAATTACTGTATGACGGCTGAAAGTGAAAGGCAGACCACCATGGGGAGTTGCTAACAGCTTCAAGGTGATTCTAAAAAGCTTCTATCTCCTCCCACTGGGGCTCCTGCTGATGGACTGAGGGCCTACAGAAAAAGGGTTTTGCAGATGGATGTCCAAGGACATCTCATGGAGGTGCCATTACTACTGGGAGCATACCACTGATCTTGGCACACTGCGAAGCCTCTGATAGCAATTTTGGCTTTCTAGACACACCTGCCTATAAGGAGATATATTTTTCGTTGCATATTAATAAGCTGGCTTTTTGGTTTTCTACACCAGGTTCCAGTCAACTTAGTTAAAGGGTGTTTTCAAGAAAGCCAGAGCCATTCTTGGTGTACTACTCACAAAGCAATTTTCAAAAGCAGGATCTCAGTGAGTCTGGCAAGGTAAATGCCCACATTTAGCTTCTTGTCTGGTCTCTTAGGATGATGCTTCACCTGCAACTATCACTATGACTACATCCTTCATCAGAACTTTAAAAAAGAAACAACTGTGTTAAGCCCGGAAGCTCCTCCCCACCCCCAGCCTAGCGCAGGTGCCACGGATTGAGCCCAGGGCCTCCGCCTAGGCAAGCAATCTACCACTGAACTTCATCGCAGTCTCAGGAGCTATAGGTCCTTGATCAGATGTATCACTATAGAACCTGAGGAAGCCTGGCATGCTTACTTGCAAAGCAGTTAGTTATTGTTTTCTTCAGTAACACTAACTTCTCAATGTCTAGGCATTTGACTAAAAAATTGCATTTTTTAAAATCAAAGACAGTGACCTGAATATTGTATAGGCATGTATTGCAGTTCATTCATTGTTTCATTCATAAAAACTGACAAGTTTAATAATGGATAATAGTCTAAACATCTGAATATTGCTCTGATGGGATCTGTGTTTCTTGGAGTGAAAGAGAATTACATAATGGCATTAGTTATAACAAAGAAGTCAACTTCTACAAAATCTTCTAAGAGAAAATCATTTGAGTTGAATGTCCCAAATACTGGCTCTGCCTTTTATGAAAGCACTTTAAAGAGTTTCATAAACACATACTCATTTGCCCGACTGCTCTGACTTAGGGAGGACCATACAGAAAATATAACTGCCTTCACTATTTGTCCTCTTTGCCCAGAGAGAGGTTGTTACAGTTTATAATGTCTCCCAAAGCTTCATGCACCCATAGGTGGAGCTTTTGAGAGATGAATGGAACACAAGTATGTGACATTCACCACTGGATTATATTTATAGCTGTATGTGTGTTACGAGGTGAAGCCTGCTAGGAAGAGGTGGGTGACTGTGGCTTGGATGGGTGTGTCCCTCCTCCTTCCTCGACCTTTGCTTTGCTATCCACTACCATGCCATGGACTGTTTTTTCTTTGCAGTGCCTCTCTGCTATGTCCCCTCTGCCTTAGAACCAATCAACTATAGCTCTAAAATTCTTGTGTATTGTGAGCCAAAAGAAGCCTTTCTTTTTTAAGTTGTGGGTATTAAGTATTTATTTTAGTAACAAGAAAGTAAGTAAGAGATTAAGTCAGTGGTATTATTAATGCTGTCTTTGTAAAAGATAAAGTGCATAGGGCACTCATTTGTCACAGACTCCTACACTTCCTTTAGGCTAAGCTATTTTACTGTTAAAGAATTTTCTGGATCTCTGAGTGGATTAAATCTATATCACTTGTATTTTTTTCTGTTTTAATTCTAATTTGTACTTTCTTCAAAAAAAAAACCCTAAGCTCAGGGCTGGCCAAATAACTCAGCAAATTAAAATGTCTGCAAGCAGGCACAGGGACCTGGAGTTCAATACCCCAGGGCTGCCATGCCAGCCCCACCCCCAAGGCACACTGAGATGCAACTGAGACTGGGCATGGTGGTATGCGCCTGTAATCCCAGCTCTTGGGAGGCTGTAAACAGGCGGATCACTATAAGTCCAATCTAGTAGAGACCCTGAACACCCTGTATACCCTTCCCTGAAAAACAAAAACAAAAACAACTGACCTCTGAATTCTTGGACCCCATCACCTCCCGACACTGATTATAGTTGTTCAAGAGTATTAGTAGGGGAATTGCTTCAGATTATCCAAAAATATCAAAATCTAAGAATGTTTAAGTCCTTTACATAAAATGTGTAGTATCTGCACAGAATCTATGCAGATCTCTCCATAGACTCGAAATCCTCTCTGGATAACTCTTCTTATCTAACACAATGTAAATGCTGTGGAAATAATTGGCATGCTGTATTACTTGGGGATTCACAATAAGACAAATGTCTACATTTTCAGTATAGATGAATTTTTTTCCTTGGGTAACTGAATGTGGATGATGAACCTGTGGATATGGAGGGATGACTGCACCTGCTCATGTGGCCGTGTCTCTCACACACAAGTGTTCCTGGAGACCACAGCCTGTGTCACAGCCTTCCTTTCTTCCCTTCACAGGAAAGAGTTCATACTCTGGTTTTAGCCAAGCTTATAAACTTGGATAGAGCAGTGGATGGTCTGCATCCCTCATGCTAAGCTCTGAGCAACGGGCTCAAAATACACATAAACATAAGAAGGACCCCATGGCCCATGGGCACCTACAAGTGGAAGGTGAGTATGTTTTCATAATTTGTATAGACTACAATCTGCATCATATATGTAGAAAAATGCTCTCCAGAACATTTCAGGTTAAATTTGAAATCTGATGTATGTTTTCTTTGATATTTATTAACTTCCTCCGACACCATTTAGATTTTCTAACAAGAAGGTAGCCTGGTATGGTCATGGGGATGAAGATAAGGAGTCCGCTCTGTTACTTTTCATATCTATATGATTTGGGATTTGCTTCAACTCACTATAGCCACAATTTATTTATTGTTAAAATAGTAGAGATGTTATCTAACTTCCCTATCATTCATGGTTGTCACCAACTGATGAAATAATATATATGAAAAGGTATTCTGAATCATACACTGCTATTTATGTATTAGATTTATGGAATCCCAAATTCACAGAGGCAGCTGGCTCTGCATTTTGAAAAGCTGCTTGTTCCCAGGTTAATTTAGCAGCAGCCCTTGGAATCTGAGCTACTCAAGTCAGGCAAATCCATTAAGGATTAAGCCCAAAGGCATTTTGTGTGTGTAATGCCGGGATTGAATTGAGGACCTCATGCATGTTAAGTGTGTACTCTACCACTGAGCTATCCTCCAGCCCGAAACCTGGCTTCAAAAATACTAACTAGGCTTCCAAGTACTAGTGTTAGCATGTATGAGAAAGCAAACTTATCTTTAGTCATAAAACATCTCCATATAAAATAACTAGAGTGTGCTAGGCATATAGACATAACAGGTTTTTACAAATATCAAAAACATGCCACTACCACCTCGAATAAATCATCATCCCAGATAAACAGCATATGGAATTGTGGCTGATAATGTATTTTCCATGGCAACAAAATCCAATATCTGGTAGATTTAAGGAACATGGTAGTTTTGATATTACTATGCAT
>NW_004524614.1:6562026-6572228 GCF_000260255.1 Octodon degus | reverse complement strand
GAGCTATTTGACCGGCCCTTAATACCTATTTTATTAAGTTGTTTGAATAACTATTTCATGAGGAAAAGCTTAATAGGTAGAACTAAGCACTATGTAAATATAGTGGTCTGTAATCATAAAATGGAAGAGAAATTTTATGTATAACTATAAACAAAAAATCATCTCACACTCTTCCACTGGCATGTATGTATGGGTTGCTAGTTATGAAATTAAAAAAAAACTGAAAAAAAATCAATGCTAGCTAGCAACTTAGGAACATGATGAGCAACTCAGTGCTTATTGCCACAAACTTAGATTTCTGACCTATCTTTACCTCAAAGCTCCTTAATTTTTTTCTGTTTTCCTTTTAAGTGCTCCTTAAATACATTAACTACACATAAAGTACATATCCTTAAATATGCCTTAATTTTTAATATCTTAATTTTATATTATAGAAAACACTCAAACATGTTTTCATGCTATATTTCAAAAAGCTGACATTAGTTCAAAGGTGGATTTAATCATTTACCTTTCTATTCAATGCCTGAGCATTCCTAGATTCAACTACATGCAGACTAAAAGTACTGCTTCTGTACTGAACACACACAGACTGTTCTCTTGCCAGTATGCCCTAAACAATGCAGTGTAACAATTATTTCCACAGCATTTATCTTAGGCATGATGGGTAACTGGGAGGTGATGTAAAGCCTGCGAGAGGATGTTCATGGGTATATGCAAATACTCTGCCATTTTATGAAAGAGAACTGAGCTTCCAAAGGATGTTGGTATCTTCTGGGGTCCTAGGGACAACTTTCTGCTTTAAAACTGTATTTTTACTTTCTGCTTTCTGTCTTAAAACTGTATTTCACTTTTACTATTTTAAAAGTGTTCTGTAGAGATGAAAAGCAAAAGCTGACATTAAGTCTCAATCCAACAGAAGATGAAACTCGTGGGCCTCGCTTGGGTGGCAAGAGCCATAGAGGAGGCTTTGACCTGCCCAGAAGGCAGTGCTGTCCATGGACAGTGGCAGGTAAACAGGACCAGAGGAGAACTTCTCAGCTGACTGGGAACTTATAGACAAGAGCCCGCTCCACACCCGATTCCTAGAGACCCTGATTCTGTCTGGGTGGCAGAGTATTAGGGTCACTGAGCAGAACGAGGCCAAAGGTTCCATTTGTATCAAGTGCTGGAGCGTATGTTTTCCTGTGTGGTAGAGTTGCTGTACTTTGGTTTTTTTTGGTGGGGCCTTGTTATTTCGCCAAGCCTGGTCTTCAGTTCCTGGGCTCAAGTGATCCCCCACCTCAGCCTCCCTGTAGCTGGGAATACTGTTGCTGCCACCATGTTGAGCTCCACAGTGATTTTTTAATGATGTCATTTTCTAGTAAGGCAGGACTATGTCATCCTCTCAGCATAAACAGCCTCTTGATTGATGGCAGCAAAGAAAACTTGAGGCATAAGCCCTTCAATGGAAGTATTCCTTCTAGGAAGTACATCTTGAAAACCATCAAAGGTCTTTTTTCAAAATCACATTTTCTAGAAAAGTTTTAAATGTGAGTTTACAAGTCAAGTGTTAGCCAGGCATGATGGTGCAAGCTTTTGAACCCAGAACTTTGGAGACTGAGGGAGGAGGTTTGCAAGTTTGGGCCCAACCTGGGAAACTTCCTGATTTAACCCTGTTTCAAAATAAAAATTTTAAAAAGGGCTGCGGATGTAGGTGAGTGAGAACACCCTGGATGGAGTGAAAAAATAAAAATAAAAGCAAGCCCAATGTCAATGTCCTTATTAGAATCGTTAAATAAAATCAAATCCATCAGCTATAAACACAGCAGTTTAAATTGCTCTGTGCAACTTAAAAAACATGGCAGGCCATAGAGTGGCCTACGTACAGTGCAGGAGCACGATGGCTTGGTGCCAGGGTCAGCTTGAGGCCTCTCAGTTCATGAACTGTTCTTTGTATCTCAATATCAAACTCTTAAAATTCTAAATTGATCTGATTTCATTTTTGATGCCAAGGAGCCTTAACCCAGAGAAAATCTAACACAGATACTGGCAACTTCCACCACTGGATCCGCTGCACTCTACTGCTGGGCACAAAGAGCTGCATCTCAGGCCATACCCTTATGCAGAGCTGGACATCATGCACCTCTTCTTAGAAGCCTGTTTAGTGTGCTGTATGTGAGACAGAAACAGATTTAATTTCCTGTCTATAATCAACCCTAGCAAACTTGAGATTCAACCCACTATATATACTCTTATCGACATTCACAGAATAAAATCAAGAACATTTCACACATGTATGACCTTAGGATAAATGTGAACCTACTGGAATTATTGGTCCATGCTTTTGAAAATAATTTTTAAAAAAAAACTTTAGAAAGTAAGAGAAAAAACGTACAATAAAACCTTGGGAAAAGTTATAGTAACTTTTTCTGTGAGTGTTTTGCAAGATGGGCAAATATTTTCAATAAATTTTAATCTGATAAATGAACAATGTCTTGTAATACCAGTAGTATGTGATGCCAAACATGATTACAACTGAGCTAATGGTTCTCTCTCTCTGCCGCTGTCTCTGCTCTCTCTGTGTCTCTGTCTCAGTCTCTCTGTCTGTGTGTCTGTGTGTCTGTGTGTCTGTCTGTCTTGCTCTCGCTCTTGCTGCAGGATTTGGAGTGACTGTTTCCCAATGGCAAGAGGTTATGGAGGAGATCTCACCAGCAGAGGTGGAGGAGAAAAAGGCAGAGGAATCCCACATTTCAAATGAGACCAGTGAGATGTGTAAAATGTGGGAAACTGCAAAATGTTGTAGAAAAGCACCCCCCAAAGAAGGCTGTAGCACTGGGGCGATGAGTCTGTTTAATGACGACACAATGTTACACTTCTGCAAAATCCTCAAAAGGATGCAAAAGCGAGTGTCACTGGATAGGTTCCTCGTTAAAGTCGCATGAAAAGATTTCATTGAGCCAACAGACAGCAGTGAATCCATTAGTGATAGTGAAAGTCGTCCTACACAATAACCCTCCTCTCTGGTCTCTCTCACACCAACCACAAAGGCTTTAAAAGTGAAGTGCAAATTAATTTGTTCATTTTTCTTTATAGTTTATATTTTCTTTATTATGCTGTATTATATATACCATACTATAATCAGACATTTTCTTATCTATCGGTTGCTAGGCAATTCTTACGTAAGTTATCAGAGACTCCCTATCAGTGTGGGGTCACGTAGCTTGCAGCTTGGTAAAGGCACTGGTCAACTACACACCTTCACTGAGTCTGTCACAAGTAGGAAGGCGCTGCGAATGTGAGCACTCAACAAATGCACCAGGGCATTGTTTTCTATGGTTTGATCTTGACAACTCCAAAGGTAGCTGGCTGGTAACTGATTCGAGGGCTCCCCTACCCAGGCAGGCAAAAGTAAAGGAAGGATGAGGGAGAAGAAAGAGGAAGCCTCTCCAATTCCCAGGATCCAGCCCAGTAGTGTGTGTCATTTTCAAAGGGTGGCACTTGTCTTCTGCATGTTTCTTTTCTGGACCCTTCTGCACCTACCTGTGCCTCTCTGCTTTGGCCTCTCTCTCTGCCCACAGCCTGGAGCTAAGAGACTCCATCATCTTAGCCCACCTGGAATTATTCACTGACCCTTCCTCCTGCTCCTAATCCAAATGAAACGCTCTTCCTTTAATGTGTTCACTGAGCCCAAACTGTATTGCCTCTAATAAACAATGAGGGGATGGTTATCCTCAAATACAGTGTTTTGAATTTGTTGCTCTGAGTAGGTCTTTATTTTGATTCTTTTGTCTGGGGTAATTCTCCAGGTGACTTACACACATCAGGGCTGAGGATCACTTGGAAAGCTGATTTTGACTAGATGCTAAATGCCTATGACTGAATTTGTTCCCTTCCAGGGCATGGACAACAGATGAACTAATCTACAGATATTAGTAGATTTAGGGAAGTATTTATTGTTATTATTATTATTTATTTATTTATTTTTGTTGAACTGGGAATTGAACTCAGGCCCCTGTGCTTGCCAGGGAAGCGCTTATTCTACTGAGCTCTCATCGGCCAAGGAAAGTATTTTAATGGAATATGAAAAAGTTTAAGCAGCAAGCTTTAGATTTGGTGGATGGGCCAATCCTCTTATAGAAGCTGCAATAAATATGCCTGAGCTATTCTGACAGTTGGTAGCTTCTTCCCTTCTTCTTTGTCTAAATCCACAGCCTTTAGGAAGTCCACCTTCTCTAGCCCAGCCTCTCCCACACCCCCACCTCCAGCAACTCCCACTGGACTCAGATCATGGGAGATGTAAATAAGGGTAGGGCTGTTTATAAGGGACAGGACTGACATTATTTCCTGAGACTATTTGAGAATAAGGTTTATAAGCTTCATTCTCTTTTTGATGAGAAGACACTGTGGGTCAGGGCTGAAGGGTTCATGGGTGTTGGAGCTGACAGCCCATTCACCTGTTCCCGTCTTCTCTCACACTGAAATCCAGGGAGTAGACTGGGAACTTGCTCCTGTAGTGTCTTTGGGGAGGAACACTGGGCTGAATGGCCCAGGTGCTTTGCCACCAGGGGCTTCTGCCCTGCCACTAGCAACTTTTTTTATCTATGAACTCTGGTTCTATTCTTAGACTAATACAGAAACCATATGACTTAAGCCAAAACCTAATGAGTAGCACTGACTGCATTTTGAGGTTTCAGGAAAATGCAGAAGGCAGTGGCAGTGGACCTGACACACTGGACTGTGGCGGATACAGCTCCAAAGCCTGCCCATGGGAGTGCAGAGGTCTCTCTGGGGGAGAATTCATTCTCAAGATGAGAATTCTCTCCTCTGTCTTTATATTCAAGGTGCTACACCTAGTAGTTAGAAGAGTCACCTTTACTGGGTGCTCTTATCAGCTTCTTTGTCTTTAATTGGCTTTCCATTTTATGAAGGGGTCCCTAAGAGACAGTCAATTTTCCCTATAAAGGTCATGTTGAGAAACACCACATCTTGAAACTGCTCACAAACTCATCCCTTTATGCAGAAACACATGCAGAGACTGGCTTATAGTATTTTAGGACAATTGACTCAATAACCCCAAAATGAACTCTGGAGAAAAATCTATTAATTCAACTCCCTAAGTTAAGACCAGCATGTTCTGCTCAAAGAAGAGAGGATGGAAGGAGGTGCAATTCATGTGGGACAAGCCTAGACCCTTTTCTGGACACATCAGCACTCAGCAGCAACTTTCAGGGCTGTGTCTCTGCAGACTCACCTGTTTTCATACTAAAAATCCCACAGCCACTGAGGTAGAAATTGGCCTGAAGGCAGGACATTCTTCTGCACATCAATGGGAGGGAGATGCCTTGGAATCACCTCACTAAGTGCAGGGATTGAGGTGGTGGGGTGAGGGAAGGGGTCCTTGCTATTAAAAATCAAAGAAGCACCTTTCTAATATAAGGGTCTATATCGATGGGAGGAATGTTGTTTTTGTTTCAGCAGTATTGAAGATTGAACCCAATGCCTCTTTCACCCCAGCCTTTTTTGCATTTTGCTCTGAGGTTTTCATTAAGTTGTCCAGGCTGTCCTAGAATTTGTGATCCTCCTGCCTCAGGTAACTGGGATTACAGGTGTGTGCCACTCAGCTCAGCTGTGAAGAGTGCTCTCTTAGAGACACGGGGATCATCTGTGAGGAGGTCCAGGTGTGTCATATGTAGTGTGTGTGTGTGTGTGTGTGTGTGTGTGTGTGTGTATGTGTATGTGTGTACCAAGTCACATGGAGACCAGTGGTCCCACTGCTGAATAGATGATGAGACCTCTTTGTAGAGAAATAAGAAAAGTCCAAAGTAGATTCACCATCAGCAAGTACTCCGGGACTTCTGGGGGTCACTCTCAGTGGAAGTCTTTAAGGCCCTAAGCAGGATCTGGCTCATGTAGGAGCCAAACAGAAGAAGAAAATCCAGCTAGGGATCAGAGACTGCCCATGTGACAGCCTTGGCAACAAAATAACTAGAAAGCTGTGGCTGACAGTACCAGGGATATGATACCCAATACATGGCAGGTGGGAAGGGATGGTGGTGACTTCAAGTAATGAGACTCAATATCCATGAAAATAATAATAACAGCAGCAACAACAAGAACAACAAAAAGAAGGATGAGGGCTTTTCAACAGAGAACCTGTGGAAAGGGGACCACCACTTTTCCCACCCTGCAGGGTGCTCCTCCACCCAGGGTTAGCACTGCTTTGATGCGCTTCGGTGTCTCAGACATTTGCCCTCACACTGCCTGGCCTTGCTCAGAGAAAACAACATCTGGCTACTCCTGGCTACTCCACAGTGGGAGGCTAGGGGCGGCTACAGGTCACACAGAGGTGTGGGTGGCGTGGAACACAGTTACTACTGCCTTCCACCAGGGCCGCTCTCCTTGGATTGGAAAAGTGGCTGATGCTGATCCATTTTGATGACAAAAGCAATCACAAGGCTCGCAGGGGAGAGAAAAAAAATTTAAAGAGGGAAAAGAGTACAGAAGAGCAAAGCAAAGCTGAGTGTGAAATTCAGTACCCTGTCCACACAACAGCTGGGGCCCATGGTCCCTGGGGAATGCTGGCTTCTGCCCAACCGTATAGATGGCCGGCCACCTGCTGAATATGGCCAGGATCATTCATGTCCCTTCACTCATGGATGAGGCCATATCTGTAGGACCACACTAAATGGAGAAGCAACATTCACTGGCATAAGAGGGGCAGTGACCAATGGGAAGAGGCCATATTTATTTTACTTTTGTTGACTGATTACTAAAGAAACAGAGTAACAAGTGGTCAAGAGTGAAAGTGGGATTGAGAACATGCCAATACTCAGTCTTGTCCTTGATCTAGAATATCACCAGCTCTGCTCATCCTCTTATTGGTAAGGTCTCTTCTGGCTCTGACTGAACTAGACCACACCATGGGCCAAAAGGTTAAGGCATTTCAACATGAACCCCCATATTTCTGACCCAACCAGATTGTGTTTTGGTTACAGAGTATTTCATGGTAGAGAATATACAGCGGCAAGGAGCCACACAACATCTGCATCTTACAGCAGCACCAATGCCATCAGAGGTTCCTAGATGAGGGGGGATACTTGTCACAGCCAGCCACACAACTGATGTATGTGTTGCCATGTGTGAATTCCAGAGTCAAGGCCTGTTTAGCTCCCCTGCTAGTTGTTGTTGTGAAGCTGTCTTCAGAACAACAGACACATAAAAATTACTGCTCCCTGCAAGGCTCCAGGGTTGAGACACTTCCGTGAGTCTAGGCAGGTTTCCTCTGGCTTATTACAGGAGACATAATTGCTTTTGTTACACATCCATAGGAACCTGGAAAAGACATGTTTTATGGTCCTCATTTTCAATGCCCTACTTACCAACTTCATCCCTGATGTTTGCAAGTTCGATTGACAGCTCTTTCTCTTTCACAAGGGCACTTTCATTCTGAAAAAACAAAACGAATACCAAGAATCCCCTAGTTTTATGCTAAATACGTACTTTTACATGTTTAATTAATGAATCACATTAAGCAAATATTTATAAGTCTAGCCCTTAAGGAGATAATTTTTCTCATTACATAAGCATTAAAAAACTTAAAAGCCATGTCTGACTCATTCATTCATTTGTATTCATTCAAATATCAAACTTCGCAATGTAATATTTAAAATACCCATAGCTGTTCTTTTTCTCTATGAGCATATTATACTTCTATAGATCATCCGGAAATAATTCTTTGTATGTATGTGTCCTACACATCAATATACCACGTAATATTACTACATATTGCTAAGTCTTTCCACTTTTTAGCCATGTTATTTTTCTCTGATGGACAAAGACTTGTTTTACCACTTTTTCCCTAAACTTACCCTTTGTCTGTACCTGGTTAGCTACCTAACGAATGATAAAGATGCAAGCTGAATCCTCACAATGAAACATTTATCTTTAACAAGACCAACCTCAGCAGTTAAGGCTTTTCAAATTTTTTTCTTTCACTATTGGTATCAATACAAGGGATGAGAGGAAACTGTATATTTGAGGTATTAGTGCAAAGAATGCCACTCGCCACCTAAAGACGGCTAAGGTATCTTCAAATCAAATATATTCTGTCACATACAAGAAGAAATAATGGAAGACATGCTGAATTTTTAGCCTACATTATAATAATTCAATAAAATGTTTATTAACATATAAAGCATTTGTTAAGATTCTATTTCTAAAACTACTCATAATAATGATAAAATGCTAACAATAAGTGACAGGTATTAGCCTTTCAAAGAAACCGTCATTCAATAAAAGGGAACAAATTTTGAGAGATAGAATTATTTGGCTCAAATCTAGACCATAACCCTCGCACAGATACCACCAGAGCCTTGTGAATGTTTTCTATAGTTTGCACATTCAATGCCTCAAAAGGTCTGTGTGTTAAAGGCTTGGTCCCAAAGTGGAGCTCTTCAGAGTTGCTGTGAACAACTGAAAATGAGGGATCCACCAGGAGGTCCTGAGGATACTGGGGACTGTGGGCCTGAGCCTCTTCTTTCTTTTGCTTCCTGACCATGAAGTGAGTAGTTCACTCTGCAGGTTATTCCCTACCCCTGCCATCTGGCATACCCACCATTGTTCCAAACCAGTGGGTCCCCCTAAGCTTGAACTGCGACTTCAAAAATAGTGAGCCAAAATGAACTCTTTTCTAAGTTACTTATCTAGGTATTTCATTATAGTGATAGAAAACAGACTACTACAATATTATTTATTGAATATCTTTGTCTTTAGTTTCAGTACCTTTGATGCATCTGTGGCCAAAAAACTATAGGCAGCTATTACATCCCTTTCCTGTGACTAGGTCAATTAGACTTACATAAGAAGGGCACTAGATTGGGTTCCAGGGAGTCTCAGGTTACCCAAAGGTCTTTGCTTAGCAATGTTACAATATTCATAATTTTAAGGGTAAAACTGTTCACAACAATCTGAGAGCTACTGTCGTCACAGTTGTTGACAACTGTTAGCTAGTGACCCTCTGAAGAAAATGTAGCAACAAAACAATCCTTTGAGGGATAATAGGCCTTGCAAGGGTCTGAATATTTGTAGCCGCCAAATTTCATATGTTGTAATCCCAGCTCATGATAAGAATAAGAGCTTGTGGAAGTAGGTCTTGGGATGACTTGGTTCTGAAGGAGCCTTCGTGAATGGGATGAGCGTTCCTATGCTAGAAGCCCCAGAGAATAAGCTTGGCCTTTCATAGGAGAAGACACAGCAAGAAGGTGTTGCTATACGAGAGTGGGCACCCACCAGACTCCACACTTGCTGGAGCCTAATTTGTGAAGCTCTTCCCTATGAGTTCAGGGTTAGCAATTACAGCCAAGGTTGTATTTTCCTTATCATGAAATGATGCTATCTCAATGCAAACCCATGCACAGGGCTATGATGACAGTTCAGTGAATTAGTGTATATGTGATGTTGTTGAATTGCAGTGAGCACTTAGTCAGCTGATACAAATGCTAGGTATTACTATAGTCCCATGGCTTCTTTTTATTTTAGTTTCAATTGAATAACAATTTTTAATATGTGCTTTCCTACGTTAACTATCTGCTTAGAATTTTCATGTAAGTTTTTTTTTTCTTTTTTTGTATTTTAGGGGAGGATCTACAGGGTGTTCAGGGTCTCACTACTAGATCGGACTCATAGTGATCCACCTGTTCACAGCCTCCCAAGAGCTGGGATTACAGGTGCATGCCACCACGCCCAGTCTCAATCACCTTCTCAGTGTGCCCGGGGGTGGAGCCTGCACAGCAGGCCCAGGGATTGAATCCCAGGTGCTTTAATCCACTGAGCTATTTGGCTGGCCTTTTCATATCAGTTTTATGCTCTAGTTTCTTGAACACCTTCCTGGGTCTGTCCTGACTAATTATTTTTTGTGGTGTTGGATATTAATCTTCAGGTCTCAAACATGCTAGGCAAGTGCTTTACCACTGCACCACATACCCAGAGAGAACAGAAAGATTGACAGGGCTGGGAATGCAGCTTAGTGGTATAGTACTTGCTTAATATACAGAAGGCCCCGGGTTCCATTGCCTGCACTTCCCCTAAAAAGGGCAACTGGCTGTTAACTCAAATAGGTTTTGTTTAAAGATTATTTACTGATTAATAAAGGCTTGTAATGCTAACTTCTACAAAACACTTCCTGTAAGCCCTACATAGTGTTAGGCAAGATCCCATTTACCCAT
>NW_004524614.1:6546017-6560489 GCF_000260255.1 Octodon degus | reverse complement strand
ATGCCACCACGCCATCTCAATCACTATCTCAGCACACCCCAGGGTCTGGGCTGGCACGGCAGGCCTGGGGATTGAACCCCTGGTCCCTGCATCTGCCTAAGCAGGTGCTTTAATCCACTGAGCTATTTGAAAGACCCCTGACAGACACTCTGGAAAGACAAAAATGACCGCAACTTCAAGAACAACAGAAAGGAGCTACCAAGCGGAGTAAGCAATTAAATAGAAGGGAAAGTAGTGAACCTATAGCAGGAAAATAACATGACAAAGACAAGCCAATACATACCAATTATAACTATCAGTGTAAATGGCCTCAATTCACTACTCAAAAGAAGCAAGCTGGCAGAGTGGATCATGAAACAAAATCCAACAATATGCTGTATACAAGAAACACATTTAACTCAAAAACAAATTCACAGACTGAAAGTCAAAGGATGGAAAATAATACTCCTTGAGACAGGTATTCAGAAAAAAGAAGGGATAGTTATTCTGGTTGCTGACAATGTGAACTTCCAACCAAGAGTAATAAAAAGAGATAAAGAAGGTCACTACATGCTCATTAGAGGACAACTGCAAGAGGAAGAGATAACCATAAATAAATATGCACTTAATATAGGAAAAAAATGGGGTAGGAGTAGCATAGAACCTATGTACATCCTCTTGCAAACTTTAAATCATTTTTAGATTACTTATAATTTCTAATGCAACATAATTGCTGTAAAAAGTTGTTAATAGTATTGAAGAAATGATGATACAAAGTCTGTATCTAATCAGTACAGATGAATTTTTCCCCCAAGTTATGTCAATATGCTGTTGGCTATCAGGAGACAATCAGGAGGGCTGGCTATACTGTCCAGGGATTCTTGGATTTGATGTCCTTTACTGGGGAAGAAACTGAAGCCATATGGTAAAGCAACCAGGTCTGGCACAGCCTTCCAGGAAACAGCAAAGATGGCAGTTGTAACTCGCACCTACATTCTTCTTCAGATGCTAACACACCAAGAATCTCTCCTTTTCAGTTTAGATAGATGTGAGCTCAAGATCAAAACTGTACTGGTCCTTATACTTGTCTGAGCACTTCTCACTATGCAGCTTTTCATGTCTGGCCAGAGGAGAAGTGATCACGTTCTTCTGGACTGACTCATCTGGCTCCCCGGAAAATTCCCTGGCTGTGCTCACTCTCTCCTCACAGCCTGTACTCCTGGCATTTACCCTGGGCCTTGATTTGCAGGCTGAGTATGGTACACTTCCAGTGGCTGGACCCTTTTCAGTACAGCCTCTACACGTTAAAATTTTAGATGGTGTTATTTGCTTACTTTTCCCTGATGGCCCTAGAAGGGCCATTCTCATAGCCCCAGAATGCATTGCTGCTGGAGATTCCACCACAGCTCTTGCCCAGCTCGTCAAGGACAGCCACACTGTGGAGTTTTGGCAATAACATTTCTTTCTTAAGTGCTTTGTTGAAATGATATTAAAACTTCTTATTTATAAATTCTCTGCATCAAGTAAAGTTCCTTTTTGTTCCCTGTCAGCCAAATCAGAATGACGTAGTGCTACTCTGCAATGGGATGAGTCAACAGCTATGACTGCAAAACCGGTGCTCCTAAGGCAGAAGGTGAACTTCAAGGAAATTTCCACTTGCTGTTCCTTGCCAAAGTGCTATCTCCCACCTAGTGTGGCACAACAGAAGCCAGTGAGGGCCTTGATCTTACAAAGCCCTCAGATTCTGAGGAATACCCAGAATTCCTTCTAAAAAGACCTCAAAGTGCTCTTCTCCCTCATTCCCCAAACCAAGCTAGGTCCTGAGTGATGACAGGGAGAATGGCTGGAATATAAGCAAGTTCTCCTCTGATGGCCAAGGTCAGATCAGCACTTCCCTAAATGGGGGATGAGTGGAAAATTCCTAACTGGTGCCAAACACCAGAGCTCCTGTGTTCACTCAGAAGGGCTAAAAATAGAGCTCACTATCCCAGTGACACTGTCCAGAAATCACAAAGCCAAAGAAGGCCATTCCTCTACAATGACTGCTTACGTCTGGGTTAACTGGAAATGGAGACGTTGAGAACACTCATCTAGGCCCAAAGCAGCAGCTGCGTCCTCTTAGTCATGCACTCTCTCCTCTGTACTCTCAGTTCTCTATTTGTTTCAATATAATCTACACATGTTCTTCAAACATGGATTCCAAGATGAGCTGGCCTCACAACACATCGAGCTCACCTGGTCTGCCTGCACTCCTAAGCATTCCACTGCAGATCTGCTTCAGGATAGCCTACCCTGCTTTTTAACCATGGTTTGAAGGACCAAGGCCTTCCACAGAGTCCTGGGGAATGTTGTCTTTTATTTTGCCTGGCTACAGAAGCCTACAATACGCAACCTACTTATGATTCCATTAATTTCAAGCAACTAAATGTGTGGCTAAGCCCCAAGCATGCCTGCCACACTCTATTATTCTAAGATAGTTGGCTAGAGAGTGTTATCTGTTCAGAAGGCTGATGATACCCTGGGAACTTGGTGGTAACAGGAAGCAAAAATACCTCTCCTTGTGAGCATCACCTGTGTGATTCTAGACTTGGGCATCAGCCACCCATATGCCTTCCTGTATAGCCTGTTTATTACTAAAATGGGGAACTGAGTGATTCTGAGGCACCACCATTCCCTGTCAATCCAGAAATAAGAAACTTACACAAAACAATACTGTGTATACTTGCTGAGTTCCTACTATGTGCCAGGTAGGGTATTTCTGTCTTCAAGGAGCTTGTCTCTCAGAGAATCAGTCAATGCATAAGCAATTGTAAGAGATTGAGTTCAGTGAGACAAAGCTGTTTCAGAGATTTAAATGGAGGCCAGAAGATGAATAAGGAGAATATACAGAGAGCACCCCGGAGAAAGGGCAGGAAAAGCAATGATGCAATACTCCCTGGGGCTTTCTGGGAACCTCCTGCCTCACCAGAGAGCCCCTGCACTTTCCACCTCTGGTCTGTGATGCTCCTGTAGAATTCTTGGTTGTTTACAAGGGGCACTAAGGACAATTTCACTTTGAGCATTATCAGACCTGCCTTCTCCATCATCTCTACATTTTCTAATGAAGAGGCATATATGTACGTAAATAAAGAATTACACATGCAAGCCTAAAGACTCTTAACTAATCTTTCCTCTGATTTTGGCCTGTAGACCAGGAAAATTGAGTCATATGAGCTGGGCCATTCTCCCTGCCACATTAATTTTCCATGTATGGATTTCCCTTATTAGCTTTCAGACATGATATTTCCTCCCTTAATTATAGTATCTTAGGTAAAGTAGATGTTTTCACTTAACCAGTAACTCAGCCCTGCATGTTCAAGGGTAAAGGGTAGAATCGCACACATTTGTCACCCTGATTTCATAGGTTTGGCTTTGCTTGTTATTCATACAATTAGCCACTGAAGTGTGTTGAAGAATATTAAATGTGGATAATATTTTTTTTACCTTTAATGGGGTTATATGAAATTTTGGTTTTGAGTAGAAAAGTAGATCATTATACAAAAACATGGTACCTCAGTTCTAATTATATGAGAAAGAAATAATGCCTACTGATTAATGCAGAAGACACAGAATCAGTGCTGCCTTAAAGCCATAATAACCAAAATGAAAAACAAAAGGTCAGCCTACCTCCCAAGGGATTTTTCTGCAATGCTATATTATGACTTTGGTCAATCTTCATAATAGTAATGTTGAAAATGAGTATGGTATTTTAAAAAGGTGCCATGAAATCAGCCCTGAAGATTTATCTGTTTATTTATCTTGTGGCTGGTTCATTTGGAAAGACAAAAGAAAATGTTTCCTTAGTAAGATCAAGTTCTACCATATTCAGTTAAACCCTAATCTGTATTTATAGGTGAAAAGCAATACTTTTTCCGGGAAGAGAGAAAATTCCTTAACCTCTTTGCGAGAGAGAGAGAGAGAGAGAGAGAGAGAGAGAGAGAGAGAGAGAGAGAGAGAGAGAGAGAAGAATCTAGATATTTCATCAAATAATCAAACTGCATAGATTTCTTAATTTAATTCCCCATTGTGGTAGAGATATACAAGTAGCCCCTAAGGGAACAGGATCATTTCTAACCTAGCAAGACTTGACAATAAACTCAGTCTATTAACACAGTACAAGAAAAGACAAGTCCGTTCATCACAAGGGAAACCAGTCAGCAAAGGGAGCCCTGGAAGAACAGATTCCAGGGTCAGTAACAATCACACGGTGCTCCCAAGTGCGTGCCAGCTGAGGGAGTATGATGGGACACACCTGTCATGCTCTCAAGCCACTGGATTCTTATGTAACATAACTTGTTGGGCCAGATTCTATTAACATTATAGCTTCTCAAAGATAGAGTTATAACTCTGAAAAGAACGTGCTTATCAGGGTTGTCATCATTTGTTTGCTCATCAGAGTTTTCATTGATAAAAACAGATTACCATTCTAGATCACACATCTACTTTCTTTCTCTTACTAACTCAATCTTCCTAAATGGATCACTTCTGGAAAGTTAAGACTGAGGAGCTTTTGTACTTGCAGACATTCTGCTTCATCCCAGACTTTGCTGAGTCCATGGGTTGGTGGATCCTTTGGGATCCACTGGAATGTCCCGATTGCCTTCTGGGTCATGCTTTTCCTTTCAAAATAGCTAAGTCTTGCTACAGATTGCATTTCTGTTAAAAAGTCTGAAGTAAATCCCTACCTTTTAATTAGTTCAAGTAAAAAAAAAGTTAAATTTGACTTTCACCTTAGAAACTTACTTATTCCCTATGTAGTGTATTTTTTTCCACTGTGCTGACTATGAAATTTTCCTCTCATATTTCATCAAGTTAGACTAAAGCACTTTTCCTTATGTACTCCCTATTTTGAATAGCATTGTTTCTCCTCTTCAGTTTAATACAATTCCAACCTATTATTCAAAGAGTAATTTATGTTCCACTTTCTCCAAGAAACCTTGCCAATGGTTCTGTCCTAATTTCTCCCTTTACTGAATTACAGAAACAGATAAGGTATCATGGAACTTTCAATTAATTACACTCCAATATTTTACTAACTTCTACTGCTCTACATGTGTTACTGCTTCCTGCCCCACTTATATTTTCTCTGGAAAATGTGGAAACACAAACAAAATAGTGAGTGGTAAACTTTAAAATAGCTATCCATGCTTTTTAAGTTGGGTTTTTTGTTTTTTTGTTTTTTTACTGTCACCATAGAGACTAAGCACAGAATAAACCAGAAATAAATATTGCTAATTGGATAGGGTTTTGTAAATTGGAAGCACAAAAGCACCAGTAGTTCTAAAAACCCATTCGTTCATTTAACAAAAAGAGATTTTCATTTTATACGCTACTCAAGTTTCTAGTTTCTTCTAAAATAGATGCTAAAGAAGCATCTTCAGATTCCTATTTCATAGCTCCAGCTCTGAAACTGATTACCTAAAGTTTCCTTAATTCTCCCACCATATTTTTTAGACCATGTTCAGCTGTACAATGACCAAACTGTAAAAAGTATTGTATTTCTCAAAATAAAATTAAAAAAAAATTATATTTGTATGGCTGAGAAGTATTCATTTTACAAGGTCAATAAGCTGGGATGAAGTAATCAGAAAAACTTTATGCACAATATTCTCAGCTTCCCTTCAAACTATTGTGAATTTTTCAAACTATTGTGTATTTTTCAGAGCTGATAGACACTGAAAGGTTTTATTGTGGAATTGGCAGGAATAATGAGTGCTAAAGTCTGACACTACAATGGTCTGCTATGGTCCTCCTACTAAAAACCCCTGGTGCAATAGGTAACTACTGAATAAATGAATGACTTTGGCATACAACTGGTGTTATCCTGAAAAGTAAGCAACTAACTTTCTTGTGTTTCATTTTTTGGCACCAAGGATCAAACTTAGGGCCTTACACTTACCAGGCAGTCACTTATGCTGCTGAGCTATCTTCCTGGCCCCTCTCTTTTTTTTTTTTTTTAAAAAGGAACTCTTCAGTTCTCAGAAGAGCACCCATGAGCATATATCAATAAAACTTCTATTCTGAACTACAGCAAAGCAAAGCCAAGATGTGTGGGCATGGTGCATTGGTGGTATAGTGGTGAGTACAGCTCCCCTCCAAGAAGGAGGGTGGAAGCACAATGAAATAGCTCCAAGCACAAGGTACAGTTTTAAAGTTTTTGTCTATAAGGAATAATTTGTATTGAGTTTAAAATTTCAAAGCTCAAATAAATGAAAGCTATTTAAGTATCACATGGCTAAAGAAATGAAACACTGACTTATCTTCCAAAATCTGACTTCAAGAATGATCAGGGGATAGTTATTTTCAGGAACTTGATTTGCAAGAAAATGAGGACAGGTTCACTTTTAAACATATTGCCTCTATTTCTAAAAATTTGTGTCAGAGTTTAGGAAATACATACTTTATAATAGCTCTGTATACATGGCATATCTTTCCCTTTTTCTATACCTATTGTTATAAAGCTTCATTTGACTCCTTTCAAATCCTAAATCCATGTAGGATTTGAAGACCACTGAGTACAACTGTTTTACATTTCTACCTGTTACAATTACAGAATTGTGTATATAAATATTTAGTTCATAGAACAGCAAAAACCATTGAATAGTTATTTGTATTGGACTTGTATTGGACAAGAGTACTTAGTGACTTTTAAGCTATCAGTTTGATTTTCCAGGTAGTAAGTTAGCCTACTTTGGGTCAAAGTTCATAAGCCAAACTGATAACCAAGATGCTCCCCAGTGACTGCATTGTAATGAGTTTTCGATGAAGTCATCTATTTCCCTTCTCCTGGTCGCATACTCTACCTCCAGCTATCTAGCAGCTGATGCCCACGTGGACAGCAAGGAGGCAGTTTCAGCCCCATGAGAAATCCCATTTCATGCATCTTCGAGAAATTCAAATGTGCATGATAATACAATATATCACAGAGACAAGAGTTCGTGCCAGTAGTTACCTAGCAGTGAAATTAAAAGCACGCCCCAACGCCTGTGCAAGCTCACAGAGCAGGCAAGTGTCAGAAGCAAAGAAAGGCTTTGTCTTGGAACTGCCATACTATTCTCAAGTATATTCTGTTTTCAGTTTCTGGCTGTGAATTTTTCCTTCTAATAAATACTTAAAACACACACAGACTCCCTGGCTTTCCAAATTTCACCTCTATGTTATTCATCCCTCTGCGCTACCAAGAGTACAGAAGAACTAGCGGATGTGCTTTCTTCTCGCTCATAAGGAATATACACTTAAAGAAAAGAAAAAAAAAGCTGCTTAAAATAAAGGTGGTAAACTTCCAAAGTTCCAGGTTTGTGAAGAAAACACGTCTTGCTAATCTACATTCCCCACGGAATGGTTAGGTTTAGCAGATACACTGAAATGCAGTAAGAATACTCCAAGAAATTCTAAGCAGTTTGGATTTCAAGATGTTCCTCCTATTTCAGGCAAATGCAACAGTTCCACGGAGACTGCAGGAATACAGAATTATGTAAGGCATCACTGCAGAGTATGTGAGACCCAATGTTTCTGTGAGCACCATTCACAACTGAGCACACTGGAACGAGTAAAGGGAGGTTCCTGCGCACTAACAAAGCGCACACGCATGCTAGGGGGATGAGGACAGAGGTGGTTGGCTAGCGCTAGCGCATTCTCTCTGCCCTGGCAAAGGAGGAGGGGGAAGAAGAGAGAGAAGGCAAAGTACCGTCTTGTCCAGGCACTGAAGGCAGTTATAAGGCTTGCAGCAGCAGTGGCCCATCCCGGTAGGCTGGCTGGCAAGGGGACCTCCTGCATTCAGGGTGTCAGCGGTGACTCCTAAGCAGAAGTGCTGGCACACGCGAAAGGGGCGCGCCGCCGGGAGCTGTCACAACTTCCATGTGGTCTCCTCGGCTACCTTATTTCTCCTAATAACTTCAGGAATCCAGAAACCGGAGGAATGGGAGGAGGAGAAAGAGGAGGTGGAGGAGGAGGAGGGCCCAGCAGCAGCGTTCAGATCCTGCTGCTCCAGGGAGGGAGAAAGGGCGGGCGCCAGGCAAGAGGGAGGGCTACTTTGCCCCTGGAATCCTCAGAATGAGGCAAATCAATAGTCGCATCACAACAGAGCCTTTACCAGTGCCACCTCTCTAAGAGGACAGCCAGCCTGCTCCGAGCCGGCAGCCACTCCCAGGATGCGCCTGTGCACCACGCAGACACGCCTGGAGAGGACGCAGCACGCACACAAAAGGAGCGCTGCTACCGGGACGCTGGCCTGAGCACCGCCAAGGCGAAGAGGGACTCCCCTCTGCTCTCATCCTCCTTTCAGCTGTTTGAAGAAGTGAAAATATTTATAAACATGATAGATATGGCCCTTCCTGCCCCAGAACTGCTGTTAGAAGCATTTGCTGTCAAGGAGCAGGACCTCTTAAAAATGTGAATGCTACGATTTTTTTTTTTTTTCCTATAGCTGATGAAATTTTTACGTTCAAAACATAACTATGAACTCTCCTGCTTTGGCCGGCCATTCCCATGGAAGCCGAGCGGTTTAAGCAATTACAGTTGAGGCTTGGGGTAGGTATTTCTTCTAAGTAAATTGGCATAAAAGCTTTAGAACACTTGATTATTGTAAGCAATTTATAACATTACAGAGTCAAAGATCAAAAAGAGAAGGGAAAAGGGAACAGAAATCTTTCATTAAATGAAACTTGGTATTTAAAAATACATATATTAGGGGCCGGGGAGATGGCTCAGTGGAATAAGTGTTTCCCTGGCAAGCGCAAGGGCCTGAGTTCAATCCCCAGTTCCGCCAAAAATAAATAAATAAATAAATAAATAAATAAATAAACAAACATATTTTTATGTAATCCCGAAAGTAAGAGATGTGAATATTTACAAGACCAATTTTATATGTTCTGATACTTTAGAGGTGAAACCCTGAAATTTATTATCAGCAGAAATACACAATTACATTTTGCCAAAGGCTGTACGTAGACAAGAGTTGTTACAATTAGGTGATTTTAGTCATTTAACTGAGATTTTCCAGGCAGATTTTAAGTAAGTCTATGTGTGCTTAGTAGAAAGTCCAAGAATATTTAATCATCTAATAAGAAAAAGTAAAATGTTTGGAATGTGTGTCCTAATTTTGAAAGAATATGCACAAATCTTTCGTTAAAACTAACAGATAAAGTTAGCATAATCCTTTAGGAAAGCAATTTGTTTATAGCTGTTATTTTTTTAAATATCCATACACTTTGACCCAACACGTTCATTTCTGACCTAGAATAATATGCAAAGGTGCATGTATAAAAATATTCAACTTAGCCGGGCTGTAACAGTATGGAAAGCTCCTGAGAGTTTTTACACCTTCCCACCTTATGGAAAGGTAATACATGGTAGAGGGTACAGTCAAAATGTAAATTTTTATCCCAAAACAAAGCAAATGCATGTCTGGAATGTAACTTGGGAAACACAAACTGTTCACATAGCCAACCCTTGAGAATGGGAAATGGGATGAAGAAACTAATTTCTACTTTTTTAGTTTCTTACCAATATGTTTATTTTTACCTTTTTAAAATAAAGTATACTAAGGGGAAGGCAGGGGCTGCCTGCCTTGGGTTCTGGGATGTCGGGAAGAACTGAGTTGCCTCTCGCTAGAAAGGCTCAGGGTCCTTCATAAGTGAGATTGGGCAGAGCTCTCTGAGGGAGAGAGAGAGAGAGAGAGAGAGGGCACCTTGAGCTCTAACCTGACTTGAGAGCAATCCATGAAACTTGCAAATTCTTGGTGGCGGTGGTGGGGAATTATATTTTAACAAGTGGTAGCTAGATACTCCCGTTTTCCTAGTGTTATTCACAATAGATAACACAAGAAAGCAACTGAAGTGTCTGCTGATAAACGCATGGATACAGAAAATGGGGAATATAAATGCAATGAAATATTATTAGCCTTAAAAGGAAGAACATTTTTTCCAGTGCTGGGGATGAAACCCAGGGGCCTGAACACACTAGGCTCGTGCCCCACCACTGAGCTACACCCCCAACCCCAAAATAGAGGAAATTTGATATATGATACATTATGGATAAACCTTGAAGACGTTATTTTAGGTAAAATTGCTACATACAAAAGGACAAGTTCTATGAGTCCACTTATATAAGGTACCTTGACTCAGCAAATGCAGAAACAGAAAACTGTCCTGGAATGACAGTTGTCATGAGGGGAAGGGAGAACTGTAATGGAGTTGCAATTTTACAAAAGTTTAGACATTTCTGGAGACTGCATAACAATGTGAGTATACATAAAGACACTGCATTGTGCATTGAAAAATAGTTCAGATAACAAAAAAATTCTTGTGCATGTTTTCCATAATACAAAGTAGTAGCTTGACTTCACCTAAAGGCAAACAGTTCTTGCCCAACAGATATGGATGACGTCATGATAGAAGACAGTCCATATTTTTGGAAGGAGCTAGAGGGGGTAGGGAGGATCCATAAAACTAAACCTCTTTTCAGGATGTTTTCTCCTGGAAAAATTATCTTCCTCTAGATAATGTGCCTTAGGAGGTAGCTTCTTTCTAAGTTAGAATTTATAGTGCACTTTCCTAGGAAATCACTGCTTGCACTTGGAAGACACATGAGGACTACTGGTAATGTACATGCCAGCAAGAGCTGCAGCTGAGACTACAAAACCTGCACCAAGAAAGCTGAGCTTTGGCTTCTCTCACAGCCAAAGAACTCCAAAGCACTCAGAGCTGCTGCATGTAGCTGCCCCAAAATCGCACACATACTGTGATCTCCATCCACATAACCCAGACTCTAAGACATTTGCCAGCAGTGCAGAAGCCTGTCTGCTTTGTTATCTTTGAATGCTACAGACATTTTTATACCTACTCAAAATAGAGATAAGTACAAAGGATCCTCAGGTAGCCATTTCTAGTTTTAACAGTTACCAAGATCTTGGTACACTGATTGCACATCTATTCCATTTTTTATTTTTTTTTATTCATCTGTCACCCAGGTTCCACAATTATATAGATTTGGTCATCTTTTTCTTTTGTGGTTCTCGCTCTGTCTCTGTCTCTGTCTGTTTCTGTCTCTGTCTCTGTCTCTCTCCCCACCTCCCCATATTTGTTTTGCCTTATAGTTTGTTTGTTTGAACCAGGACCCAAACTGGATCTCAGCCATTATACTGGCTTTTAGATCTCTTGGCTGTCTTACAGACAGTCCCACTCTCTACCACTTCTCCCTTCCGCCACTGACTTGTCAGAACTGGCCCCCTGCCCTGTGGAATGTCTCACAAGATGGATTTGCCCTGCAGTGTCTGCATTCCTGTATCCCTTTAAGTGAAATTTGGTTCTCAAGTCTGGGTTAGATTCAAGTTCAGTTCTGGGGCACAGTAATCCTCAAATGTGATGCTGTATTTAGTCAGGAAGCATTCAGTGTCTGGTGGTTTCATTTTTAGTGAAGCTGCAGTGAATCATGATGTAATGGTCTCATCTTCTCAATTGTAAAGTTCCTCGTCAACCTTTCATCTAATGGTTTCATCTCTTTCTAATTATGTGAACTGGTTATTTCATCAGGATTGCAACACGATGCCTTGATTGCCTCTGTCTTCTTGAATTTATTAGCTGAAATTTTTATATAAAAAAGTAATTTTGGAGCTGGGAATGTAGCTCAGTGTTAGAGCACCTGCTGAACATGCGCAAGGACCTGGGTTTGATCCCTGGCACTACAAATAATCAGAATCAGAACTTTTTCTTTATCAACTAAGGTAATTTCAATTCCATGCACTATATTTTATACAGAGAAGACTAAATATTTACCTCTTTCCTTTTAATGCTGATTTTTTGAATAAAGACTTGGCATTGCAATAGTGTCTGATATTGAATGTGGTCATTCACTTTATTTTACTTTTTCAAAATAAAAATTATGAAGTGTTTTTATTTCAATATACACAATGTGTTTCACTCCTCTGTACTTACCTGTTTAGATGTTCAGTGAATCTCATTTTTAGCCTGTCCTGTGGGACCACTTCTTATTGGCCCCTGTGTCACTTGACATAGTCATTAGTCTGTCCTCCTTATTTCCTGATATAAAAAGATACCCTGGACTCACTGTGTATATTTTCTGCCACAACTGTGGAATCACTCATCTATAGACCTTGCTTCCTACTAGTGGGGATGGTAAGCAGGCACAACAGAAAATGGATGATGCTTGTGCCTGGTGAAGGTCCCCTGGAGGGAGTGAGGTTTCCCATGAAAGAAGCGATCCTTCCCACTGAGAAGCAGCCTCCAAAAAAGTCAAGCTAGAGCTTCAGGCTGGGATCAGAAGAAAACTCTTCCTTCTGGGGGAACCTTCAGAAGCTGGGGCTTGGACTCCAGGTAGAAAAAATACTCCATGAAACTCATTTGTGAGGATAAAGTGGTCCCTATAATATGTGGCAAAAGTAAGGGTCAAGAATGGAGATGCCCTGAACAAAAATTTTCCAGGAGCTGGGGAGAGTAGCTCAATGCTACAATGTATACCTAAGATATGTGAGGCCCTGGCTTTGATCCCTAGCATCAAAAAGAACAAAAATTTCTCAGAGTCCTAAAAATGCTTGGGTACCTGGGAAAAAGATTAAACTTTTTGAAGGCAAATAGAAGTAGGCTTCAGACTGCTAGAATTTGGCATGAAAAGAAAATGTGACCTCATAGACTCCTGAAATAAGGTACATTTTGGCTCCCAATACTATAAAAATTTGATATGATATTTTATTCCTGGCATGTTTTCTTGCACTAGAATAGGAACAAGCATTTAAAAAAGTCATTAGAAAGCCTAGTGGGATATTTCAGTGGAGAAAATCGCATGAACACTGTGTTTTAGAGCGGTAAGTAATTGACAACAGATGTCAGGCACAGTGCTTAGGTTTTGCACAAAATACCTCATGCAACTCTTGCAAAACCATGTGAAATAAACACTAGTATTATCTCCATTTTACAGATGAGAATATTAAGGCTCAGAGATTTTACAACTTCCACCTACAGCTAGGAAGTGCCAGCATGATTTTAAATTCTGCCTCTCATGCTCTGTATTGTTTTTTAAAGTACATTTATAAAAAATGTACAATTTACAAATAGGCATAGTAGAAACTATGTGCATCTCAATGTTAAAATCATCAATTTTATTTTTTTTGTCTTCCTTAAACTGGGAACTCCTAAATTATCCCCCATCATCAATTACTCCTATCAGACCCCAGTCTCTTCAGTTCAAATTCAGCTCAAATTCAGCTTCCCAGGCAGCAGTATCTCACCTCCTCTGTGTCTTTTGCCTGCCCTGCTCATCTGAAGTGACTCTTCACCTCTCTCATTTAGTGTCATTCTAAATGCTCATGCACCATAACATCCTACTTCATAAAGTAATAACGGTCCATGTTTGTCTTCCATCAAATAACACAGCACACCTGCTGTGAATCTCTGAAGTTTGTCCTTAACATGATTGATTGCCCCTGAGAACAGGGACTTAGGGAAGACTTTCTGAAGTGATGTGGAAAGAAGTTCAGAAGAGTCAAACCCATTGTGGGTGTCTTTGGAACAGAGGTGAGCCCCTGTGACCTCACTGCCACTTCCAGGAGGGCATTAAGACACAAATTATATCCCTGTGTCATTATTTATTGCAAAAGAACACTATGAAAAATGATCACGGAGGAGTCTCTTATAGATTGTCAAGGCAACCATCTGTTTGTTTCTACCATCTATGCCTCTCCTTTTTCCATGCATCTAAAATACAAGTTTGGGCTCTGAGACAACAAAAAGCGTTGCCAAGAAAATGCAAATAAGCTTTTACATTTAGTGATTTGAATGAAATGCTGAAAAGGGACTGAGAAGGGAAGATACAAAATAAAAATCACTGAGCTAGAAGCGATGGGTGACTACGATCACCCACATACAGATAATAGCAGCTTCAACACACCTTTGATGTAGTAATATGGACTTTAAAAAAAGAAGAAAAAAGAAGCAGCAACTCAAGTATGTGCTTTTGTTCCTACATATGTCCTTAAATACTTATCAAAAGAAAACTTTAATTTTCTTTATTTATTTATTGGTACAGGGTCTTTCTATACAGCTTGGACTTGTAGTGATCCTCCTGTCTCAGCCTCTCCAGTGCTGGAATTACAGGCATGTGTGCTACCACACCTGGTTTTGGAGGCTGGCACTGCATGCCCATGGTTCTGGACTGGCGCAGCATGAAGTGCCAGGGATCACACCTGGTCCTTGCACTTGCTGGACAGGTGCTTAGACTGCGGAGCTAGCTCCCCAGCCCTCAAAAGAAAACTTTAAAATGTACTTTTGTATAACCATGAAGTTGTAAAGTTGCTACTGATGTAAGATAATCTGTTTGCTAGTCTACTAGTCTTTGGCAGTATCTTTAAAACCCATGACTAGCATGATTGTAGTAGAAATATCTTCCACAGGATTCTGCATTATATGTATAAGAGTCTCTTACTTTTTTTTTTTTTTTTTT
>NW_004524614.1:6533975-6545461 GCF_000260255.1 Octodon degus | reverse complement strand
AAGGAGCTGGGTGACTCTAAATGATATTTTCACAAAACTTACAAATAGAATGATGTTGGTTGGTTCCAATATCATTGAAAGTCCTGATGTCATTAGGAAATGTGAAATTAAAGAAAAGATGAGCTCAGGAACTCCAATTTTTAGCCAAGGATCATATAGACGACCTAAGAGCCTCTCCATTTACCTTTAAGGAGACCTGTTTCCTGTAGTTGAAATTTCTGAAAATCCAATTGTAGAATCTCATCCTGTGAGAGACTGAGTGACAACACAAACACAAGTTGAATTCCAGACCTTGTAGGATGTCACTTAAAGTGAGAGTTTTCCTTGGGAAAGGATGGGATTCTGTAATTTAGGTGAGGAATGCAGAAAACTAGGGGCATTAAGTCCCTACATTTTGATGTTTTCATTTTACACAATTTCCATGATGGAGACAAACTACTTGACACCCACAATTTAAAGAAGATAGGTTTATTTGGACTCATGGTTTTCTGACAATTTAGTATATGGCTCCAAGGCAGACATTGCATGACAGAAAGGCATGGTGGAGTGGAAGGCAGAAGAACAGTGCTTATCCCACGGCAGCGAGGAAACAAGAGAGAGATGATAGGAGGCAGCTGGAAAAATACACCTTCCAGGTCACCCTCAAAGTCCTGTCTGTGACCAGGCCCCACCACCTAATACCACATTTAGCTATTAAGTGAGTCAATGGATAAATCCATTGATGACTATAATGCACACATGGTCCAATCACTTTCCATATACAAGAGAATTTTGAGGACATTTTCAATCTAAACCATAACATCCTACTCCTGGCTCCAAAAAATTCAAGTCTATATCATTACACAAAATACATTTAATTCAACCTTAAAAGTAAAAGTCTTAACAGTTTCAGCACTGTTGAAAGTCCAAGTTCAAAGTCTCTTGTGAAACTCAAGGCAGTGGCTTATTCCACTGAGCCATCTCCCTGGCCCGAAACACTTCCAACATATAATGGCACAGGTAAATATTTCCATCACAAGAGGCAGAAATGGAGAGATAGAAGGGAATGGGTCCAAAGTAAGACTGAAACCCCACAGGGGAAATATTAAATCTTATAAATCCATGTCAAGCACTCAGGGTCGGGTGTGATGAGATATAAACTTCAAAGAACTTGGTCAACTCTGCTCCTATGCCTTTGATGGCTACAGTCCACACAGATTCTCTTTTGGGTTGGTTCTTCTCACTCCCTGTGGTTTTCCTCAGAAGACAATCGCATTCCTGACATCTTCTACTTCCTAGAGTCTCCACTGAACTTCTGACTTCATTCTCATAGCTTCACATAGTGTCCTCCCCTGGATACTCCTTAATTTACTAGACCTTTCCTGAAATCTGAAAGCCTTTCTGATCCCACAATTCTTGCATTCTGCATGCCTGAACAGCTAGCACCATGTGTATGACACCAATTTCTGCCACTAGTTGGGCCCCCATGGACCATGACAACAGCAGTCTCTTAGTGCCTAAATGAGTGAACTCCAGAAAATTCTTCCTCAGGCATCAATAAATGAGCTGGATTCCTTGGGGCTTTCTTCTTAAAGCAAAATCTTTCAAAGATGTTTATCCTTTTACCTTCTTGGGCATGTAAAACATGGAGTTGGTCAGTTCCTGAGATACTTGTAAGCTGTCTTTCTTATTATCCTGAAGCAAAATACTTTGTTTCTTTTTAATGACTAATCTTTTCTGTATTTCTTGGACATTTTCTTTGTAGGTATTTCCTTTCTGGTGAAACCGAAAACTTTTCAAATCATTCACCTCCACTTTTCTCTCCTGATTCTCTCTGGAGATCAGGCTAAAAGTGGCCAGGACTACCTATGCCACAGTCTGAATATTGGGCTGCTTTAAAATTTCTTCTCACGGTTCAAGTAGTTTTCTACCTTTAAATCCATCTTTACACAGGCATAGGATATGGACAAAACAGAGAAATTCTTGTCAAACTGAGACACACATGACTACTAGTCCAGCTTTTGATAGAGTTCTTACATCCAACAGAAACCTCATGAGCCTGGCCTTAACCATCCACATTCCTATTAGAATTCTTTTCTTCTAAGTTCTGATAAATGGATCTATTAAAGAGAGTACAGTATTCTAGGGCTTCTCTAACCTTTATTTCAAAAGCTTCCCAAGCTCCTGCTAATAAGTTTCAAAATCACAAGGTCAGGTACCATCAAAGCAACAACACCAACTGTAGGTACTAATTTTCTGTGTTAGCCAGAATTCCCATAGCCGGAACAAAATATGTGAGGCCAAAACTTAAAGTAGAAGAGATTTATTTTTGCTCACACTTTTTATAGGATTCAGTATGGTTGGTCAGCTCTAAGGCAGAGATGGCATAGCAGCAGGTCATGGCAAAGGGATGGTGCTAGTCCCATGGGAGACAGGAAGTAGAGAGAGAAGGAAAGATACAGGGACAAGAGTCCATGCTTTAAGGACCTACATCCCCTTGACCTTCCTCCAACCAAACCCCACCTCATAACAATACATTCAACTACTGATTAGTATAGTGTCCCTATGATCCAAACAGCTCCCATACCATACCACACATAAGATACCATTGGAGAGCATTTTATATTTGAACCATAACAGTCTTTATTGATGAAGGAAAAGGTCTTCTCTTCTTCAATAGAAATGGTCTCACCAAACTTGGAAGAAGTACTTTCTTTCCCTCTACCTCTACTCTGAAGGGATCTACCCTGCATTCTCTGAAGAAAATAATTCTCCCCTCATTCAGAAGCTGTCATGTAAGACAATGTTGACTCTCTTCAGGATCCCCCTTCAACCCTGTCTGCCTCTTCACCTGCCTAGACTCAAGTCCCTCCTAAAGAGGATGGGTTTAATGAACCATGAACCATTATAAGGTACATTAAGTTTCAAATTACTGCTTGATTTCTAAAATGTACACACACCTGGAAATCTGAGGAATATGTGTGGGAATGGATACTAAGAATATGGAGTAAGGGTAGAAGTGATATAAAAGTTGAACAAATTAAACTTATTGACATGGGCTCCTAAGCACAGATTTTGCATTTAACGTCTCCATAGTGTAAAGAGTTACAAAGGGCTCCACATTTTGGGTAGTCGATTGGCAAAAAACATGGAAGAAAAGATGTACCACAGTGAGACAAATGAAAATGCTGGACTTGTCTTAGTTTAATGTAGAAGAAGAGATTTAAAGGCTTAGAGAGATTTGAATGTTAGCGTTGATATAATATTTAAGATCTTCACTGGGGAAGTCTAGAGGACACATGTTTCTTCAATATGGTAAGAAAAGAATTTGCAAGGTAAGCCTTAGTGTCCTTGAACTACTCTCTGATCACTGTCTTCTATAAATTAGACCTCACAGTGGGAACTGCCGGCATCATACTGGTAAATCTAATTAGAACAGGAGTAACTGGATTCCAGGGTGGCATGGACCAAATGTTGGCACAGAACTGCTAATGGCCATGGGGAAGTGGTTACCATGTTGGACAGCAGAGTCACAACAGGGATCAGAATACTCTGAGTTGGTCTGAATAGTAAGTAGCATTAGCTAATTGATCATGGTGTTCCTAGAAGTTAAACAGGAAGCCTACCAAATTATTCCTCGACCGATAAGGCAGAAAAGTCCTAGGTCAAATGAACAGAGTCTAACCTTAATCATAAAAAGAGTTATAGCCTAACAGCAGTATATTCCTTAACTTGTGAATGAAATATAAAAACTATCAAAATGAAAATGGAGCTGCTTCTGTCAACCTTAACAAAAAAGGGTATAAATGGCTAAAATGGAAGTACTTTTATATATGACTGCTTGATAACTACCTCAGAAGACTCTGCCAAAACTGTAAGCTTGCACAGATACCATAACCTTATGCAAACAATACTTTTAGAAGCGCATCTACTGACAACTGTCTGTTAATCCTTGAATGGATGATATTATTATTCATTTTATGTTTTGTTGAAAGGTTGTTTCAAATTATCTGATGTGGTACTCCTGATTTTTGTATTTAAAAACTTTCCCTACCTCAACCCCTTTAAATATGCCCAGAGTTTTATGGTGTGTGCATTCCCAAATAAATATTGTTAATCTCTGAAGAACCTCTTCCTGATGTTTTAAAAATTTAGGTTGACAAGTCAGACAAGGTGGCCCATGTTTCTAACCCTAGCACTCAGCAAGCTGAGGCAGGAGGATAGTCACGATTTCAAGGTCAACTTGGGCTACATTGTGATCTCAGAGGTAGCATGGACTACACAGCAAGACTACTGTTTCAAGCAACAACAAAACAAAAACAAATATAGGTTGTCAGACTTGAGCCAGTTTATACACACAAAATACTTTTTTTTTTTTTTTTGTGGCCTGCTCAGTCCACCCTGAGGGCAGGGCTCATGTAGGATGTGGTGTCAGGGACCGAACCATGGTCCCTGCACTTGCCTAAGATTGCCTAAGCAGGCACTTTAGACCGCTGAGCTATCTTGCTGGCCCAACACACACAAAACACTTGGAATGCTATAACCCTTTGAAGAAAGACCTCAGTGTTCTGTGTTCTACTCAAAATTAATACTGAAACATTTACTCTTTTTTCTTAGTCTTCTGCACAGAGATGTACAGATTTTTTTTTAAACCAAGGTAAATGTTTATTGGGGAAAAAGAAATAAACAGATTTTTGGGGAACTACTAGACACTGGGTCAGAATCAATATTAAGTGTATTTTTTTTTTCAGAACTGGGAATTGAACTCCAGAACCAATATTAATTCCAGGAGTTCCACAAGATATCCCATGGTGCTACTCTGAGTAGGGACTTCGCGAGACCACGTTATCAGGGGAGTTTTAGGTCAGGTCAGAAAATGTAGGGTCCTGCAAGACAAGAGTATTGAAAACTCAACTCCCTTGCAACACCCACCCCCTAAATTCACTAAAAAATAGGGACTTCATTAGTCTGACATAAGAAGGCTCCAAGCCAGCAATCTTGAAAATCAATTCAATGTTGTAAGAATAGAAAAAATTAAATAAGCAGATATAGAAGTATTATAAAATAACAAATAAGACAAACATATATCAGGGATGAAAATTTTCTCAAGAAAACAACCATAAAGCAAGATTGTTGAAAACTGAATTAGGTATACTAAAACAAGTACTTGAGATATTCAGGAAAAACCAATCTTGATTCTGAGATAAAAATCTAGGAATATAAGTAGATAAAACTTAGAGGTAAATAAAAAAGAGAATTGATTGAATTTAGGAAAGAAATGGAAGAAAAAGTCAACAAACTAAGATTATTTCAGAAATGAAGATTAAACTATAACATGTTCAAAAGATAAAATGAAATTTTACTAAGGGGTATTTTAAAAGGTAAGAAAACAATGGAAAATAAAAATGAGAAAAAGAAATGAGTAATACAATAGAAAAAATAAAAGATAACAAAGAATGATTAATCTTCATTATTATGCTTTTACAAAGAAAAACAAAATATACAGGGCTCAAGAACTGCAACGTAAAAAAGCTTTCAAGTGAATCTTCATGTTGTTGGGCTCCATTATATATCTAGGAAAGTTAACTTAGACCTGGCAATTCAAAGACTTACTCTATTAAACCTGATAGGATTCAGAGGTGTTTTTAAGAATCAAGAAACACAGGCAAGCTTAGACAGAAGGATTGAGAATTCAAAGTCATTCTAGGAAACATAGGCTCAGGAAAAAAAAGAAAAAAAGAAAGACTTCTGAGGAAAAACATCACTTAATCTATAAGGATAAGAAGATGTGTTGAAAAGCAAAACCACCATGGAAATATAACACTTAGGAATAAGCATCCAATGACACACTGCGTCACTTTATGAAGATATTTTACCACTGTTGATTGACCAAATAAATACACAAAATTAATATAATTAATTAGGTAGATCTTAATGTGTAAAATATATACACACATTTTCAAACCATTATCAAGTACTATAAAATATTCACAAAAATTGATCTTGAAGAAAACATCAGCAAGTTCCATAAATTAGAAACATCAGAGTCGGGGAGATAGCTCAGTGGCATAAGTGCCTGCCTGGCAAGCACAAAGTCCAGAGTTCAATCCCTGGTACAAAAAAAAAAAAAAAAAGAAACAGCACAAACAATACTCCAATCAGTATACAATAAGAGCAGAAATCATTAATGAGTACTGCACAAATAGTGCTATGGTTTGGATGTAGTTCTATAAAGGTTTCATGTGCTCAAAAGCTGGTCCCAAGTGGGGACCACTGAGGAGGTGCACACAGTGAGAGAGTGAAGACATCGGGCCACAGAAGACCATTCTTGGCAGGAGTAACACTGATCTCTCGGGACAATCAGTGCTCTTCAGTGTGGTTACTGGAAAGCAAAGCTACCCCACGCCCTTGGGCGCTTCTGTAGGAGGCTGCTTCCACTGCTGTCTCTCCTTTGTGTTGTGCTATGCCAGGTAACCAGAGCCAAGGGGCTGGTACTACGCTGTTCAGACTGATCAACTACCAGAGTCCTGAGCCAAATAACTTATTTATTTATAAAGTGCCCAGTCTCAGACATTTCACTGTAAAAGTATAAAATAGAGCAACACAACAGAACTCATTGACTTAAACTAAAAACTAGGAGGTCTTCTACATGAAAAAACTGAAAAGCTTTCTATTTATCAATCTTTAAGTGAAAGGAAAATTCAAACTGAAATTAAATATTTATTTAAAAAACAGAAACGTGTGTGGGATACATTTAAACTAGATACATGGGGAGAAGTCAGCATGAAATAGCTTCATAGAGAAAAAAAGAGAGAGACTATAATTGACATAAATATTGAGCTCTAAAAACTAGAAAATAACTAAGTAAACCCAAAGAAAAAATTGGGGAGGAAATAATAAAGGCAAATGCAGAAAGTAGAGAATAGAAAAATCAACCAAAAAAAAAAAAAAAAAACTAACCAAATGGAAAACTATTAGCTAGCTTTAACAAGAGAAAGGGAACATAAAAATAAAATAAAAAACAAGAAGAAACAAAAATAAAAGCCATAGGGCTAGTGAGACAGCTCAGTGGACTAAGCATCTGCTTAGGCAAGCACAGGGACCAGGGTTGGATCCCTGGCACCACATACCCTGCTAGCCCGGGCCCCGGGTATGCTGAGCTGGCCATGGAGATGGAGCATGGTGGTGCACACCTTTAAACCCACAGTAGGGAGGCTGAAAAACAGGAGGATCACTACTAGTCTAAGCTCTGTAGTAAGATCCTGTACCAAATACATAAAAAAGTAATAGCTGTATTTTAGAACTCTTTACAAATATACCTTATTTCAAAATTCTATATAAAAGGAATAAACTTTCAAGGAAATACAAATTTCTACCTGAGAGCTTACCAGAAAGAAAAAGGTTGAACACAGAAAATTTCCACAAAAGATATAGATGCAATTAATCAAGAACTATCACTCATAAAAAAGCATCAGGCCCAGAGATTTTCACCACTAATCTTCTACCAAATCTTTAAAGATTGATACTTCCCATGTTCTACCATTTGTTCTGGAGCATTGAAAATGCAGGCAAAATATTGCTTCTCTCTTGCCAAAAGATGTCTATGCCCAAATCTCCTAAATCTGAAAAGGTGTCATGCTAAATGGCGAAGAGTAATTAAGGTTGCAGCTGAAATAAGGCTCCAAGTTAGCTGGTCTTGAAAACAGAAATTATCCTAGATTTTCCAGGTGGACTCAGTGTAATCATGGGAGTTTCTAAATGTGAAAGAGAAAAGGAGCCAGTATCAGAAGGATATAACAAAATCTACTATTGCTCAATTTGAAAATGGAAGAGAACCCTGAATATGGTGGCCACTAGAAGCTGGTAAAGCCTTCCTTGTGTCCTCTGGAAGTCAATACAGTCATCAAGACCTTGATTTTAGCTAATTCCACTTTGGATTTCTGACCTCCAGAAGAGTTATGAAAAAAATCTGTTTTGTTCAGTGGAATATTCAGCCATGAAAAGAATAAAATCCTATCTGTTGTAGGATTGGATGAATGGACAGAATGGAGGTCGTTACATTAAGTGAAACAGCTAGACATAAAAAGAGCACATGTGTTCTTATTTGTTTGTGGGAATCAGTAAGATAATCTTGCAGAACAAAGGAAATGGAATAGTGACCACTTGAGACTGGGAAGGACAAGGGGAGGGGGGACGGAAACAAAATGGAGCCCAAGACAGATCTAGGGAAGGATGCTTTAGCTTTGTAGTGCACAATAGAGTAACTATTTGATAAGACAATCTAATATAATTTAAAATGACTAAGGGCCAAAAAGTCCCTACACAGTAAAGATGATTAATGCTTGAGGAGTTGGAAATGCTTAGCATTCTGATTTGATTACTACATATCATGTGCATGTATTTACTTACCACAATGTATACCATGAATGTCTACACATTTTATATCTCTATAAAATAAACAAATATGGTTCTATTGTTTAGGCCACCAAGTTTGTGCTGATTTGTTACAGAAAAAAACTAGTACAAAATACTAAAATACATATAATGGAAAATTTCTTTATTCTTTAAATAAATCATGATACCTAAACCTGAAAAAGACAACAAAAATAGAAAAAATTGCAGTCCAATGTTATTAATGAATACTGATGCAAAATCACTAAGTAATATATAAATAGAATCCACAGGAAGAAAATAATACTCCATGACCTACTTGGAATTAGTCCAGTAATTGAATGTTAATTCAATATTAGGAAGTTAACACTGATAAATTATAAGTGGAAAAGCTGATTATTTCTACAGATGCTGAAAAAGCCTTCAGTGAAAATTCACTATCCGTACCTATTAATAGTACTCAAAAATAAGAGTTGAAGAGTGATTTTTAATGTGATAAAATACTTGAACATATCCTTAGTTCTAAAGCCAGTGTTTTACTTGATGCAGAAACAACTAAGATCAATTCAAATCAGGAGCAAGGCAAGGATTCTTCCTATCTCCACCAGTATTTAATATTGTATCAGTAGTATCAGCCGGTGCAATTAGAAAAGAGAAATTTACTTCTGAGAAGTAAAACAATCTCTATTTTTTACATGATATAATAACCTACCTTGAAAACACTAGACCAATACCCTTTGCATACAGAAACATTAACTAGAGTGGAAGAGAAATTCCAATTTACAAAAGTCCAGAAGATTAAAATACAAAGGTACAAACCTGTCTAAAAATATGTAAAATTTCCCTGAAGGAAATGTTAAATGAGCTTAGAAAGACACAAAAGTAAAGACAAATGGAAGGCATTTCCTGTTCCTGTAGGGATGGGTGAGCACTGTATAGATGCCAGTTCTCATGATGTTAGTTTATAATGTAATGGAATTACAGTGAAAACACCAGCAGACCTTTGTTTTACAGAGTAGACATGCCAATCTAAAGTTCTTTTGGCAAAAAAAAATATAGAAGAGTGTCCAATACTAAAGGAAGAAAATCTTTAGAGCAGGAGACCTGCTCTATCAGATCTTCAAACATGCCAGGAAGCCTCTGTAATGAAAATTCTGTTGTGCTGGCATAGGTATCAACCATAACCCAATGGGACAGAACAGAAAGCTCAAGAACAAACCTAAAAATTAGAAAACAACTGGCACCACAAACCATGGGACAAAGGTATACATTTTAATAAGTAATTTTATGTAGCCATCTCATGCCATACCAAAAATTAAACTCAAAATAGTTAAATATAAATTTAAAAACTAAAACCATGCGATTACTGAAATATTAGTATCTTAATATTAAAGTCAATATTAATGTGGAACATATTTTAACTATGAATAAAATTAATACTAAGCAATAAAATTACATGTGATAATATAATTTTTATGACTTTAGAAGATAAAAGCTATAATCTTCAAGGCATAGATAGCTGACAAACTAGCAGAAAATATGTGCATGTATTGCAGGGTAAGGGGTAGTTCTACCATGTAAAGAACTCTTCAGTTATATAGCTATCCAAAACACAACAAAAATGGGGATCAGAAATTTACAAGAAATATATAAGTTGCTTTTAAATATATGAAAACTGCTCAAAGTGTCTCATAATAAGAGAAACATAAGCTAAACATTGAGATGCTATTTCTTGCCAATATGATTGGCTAAAGTGAAAAGTGTGACAGCTTGTGATTACCAAAGCCTTGGGGAAGATCACATTCAGAGACTGGTAGTGAGAATGCAAACCAGTGCCAATCTTTTGTAAGAAAATATATCTAATGAATTATATTTGTATTTACTTTTGACCTAGAAATCATACATCTTGGATTTTACCCTGAGGACATATCCTTAGCAATGTATAAGATTATGGCATTATTTGTAACTGCAAAATAGTATCTAAATGCTCACATAGATGAGCAGGGTTTAAAAAGTTATGGTATATTTATACAATACAGCATGGTGGTTGTAAAGAAAAAGGAATGAAGAAAATTTAAACGAACTTATTTGGCACAATTTATAGAATATATTGTTAGGTGACAAAAGGAAAGCATGAAAGAATATCTATAGAATGCAATCTTCCATAAAAGACTCTAAGGACATATACAAGTACATGAGCCTCTGAACAAGACATCTAATACAACCACTGCAAGGGGGTTGGTGGGAATAAAATAGGTCGAATAGGAACAGGGACTGAGACAAAAGGGAAGGACGCCACTTCTCTCAGTATGCTTTTCAGTGTATCACCATGTTTCAGAACTATGTCAATATATCATCTCCTCATAAGAGTGAAGAAATCATTAAAATCAACCCAGAAGTGGGAGTAATCCCAAAGAGATTTCAAGAAATGAAACAAGCTTTTGTTTTTACATAAATGAGTATTAGAGTTATACACTGAAGCAAATGACCAGGAAAATAAATTGACCTAACTTTACAGAGAAATTGGGAAACAGTCTCATAACTATATATCTTCTAAGGCTAAAGACAAAAGGAACTGAACACAAGTAGTTGAACAATTGAAACTACTTTGTGTGTATTCTAGGATAGAGTAAAGCAATACATACACTATGGGTATTAACAGCTGTGTTTCTCATTGCTGGAGAAAGAAACTTTACTCACTGCAGAGAAAGGGCCCCTGTGAGCAAAGGGGGTAGGCCACAACAGACCCTACAGTGTTGCATTATTGGACTGGATGGGAGGTCTCAGAATACACTCATGGTTTCAGTACGTACAATCTGTAATCATGGGCCCCACATCTATTAATTCAACCAAAAGTGGATCTAAGATACTTGAAAAAATTGTGACTGTACGAGACATGTAGAGACCTTTACAATCTTTGTTCCTTAAATAATACAGCATAATAACTATTTAGAGTATTTATACTGTAATAGGGCTAAGTGACCTGGAATTGATTTAAAATGTATAAGAAGATGTGTACAAGTTCTATGCTAATAATACTTTATTTGTAGTGCTAGAGATGGAACTCAGGGTCTCCATATTGAGCTATATCTCCAGCCCATTATTATTTTTGCTAT
>NW_004524614.1:6530426-6532655 GCF_000260255.1 Octodon degus | reverse complement strand
TTGTTCTAAGTAGGTGCTTTAGACCACTGAGCCATCTCACCAGCCCCTGAATTTTTTTTATTTTTAAAATTTTTTTTCTTCATATTCTGTAGGGACTTAAACTTTAACATATCAATATTTGATGGAAATAACTGTTTCATGTTATGTCTAAGATGCTTGATATTCAGACAGATAGTGAGGTTAACCTCACCTACCTATGTTGTAGGGTAATAACAATAAGCTTCTCTTCTGGAGGGTTAACAACTTCAGTTTGCAGACCAAAAATTCAAGAAAAAGAAGGGCTTCAAGGACAGCCAACATTTTGGCCCCAGCCTTTCAAGGTCAGTGAGGACTCAGGACATAGGAGAACCTGTACTGTAATATCCTGTAACTCAGTTGTATCCCAAATTTTCTGATGAAGATTATGAGGCCACATAGGAAAGTGATCGATGACATAGAATGTGCCTAAGGAGAGTCACGTGGAGAGAAAACATTCTCTCAGGCTTTCTCAGAGAGCAACTTGGTCAAGCAAATGCCGCGATTCATCCACATGGCTAACACTGACAAAACAGGGTTTCAGGGTAAGTCCTGAGGGGATTTGTATCTGATCTTGTCAGATACAAAAGTTACTTTTTTTGTTATATAGGTCTTGCGTTATGTTGGTCTTAACTAACCAGCAGAAAAGTATAACATTGAGGTATAAAAAGTAAAGCCACCAACATGTAAGTGTGCTGGCAAGAGAATTCTCCACAGCTGCAGAGCAGCCTTGATGTGACTACCACCCAGGTCGCTTGACCACAGTAACAGACCTCAGCCAGGACCACTGGTTGCTATCAGCTGAGCTTGCTCCAGCCTCCTGAGCTTCACAACAGTATGAGGTAGTAAGTATTGTCTTAAACTGCCCTGTTTGGGGGTGATGTGTTACACAACAATACAGAACACAAAGAAGTGCTACAGTTTGGCTCTGAAATGGCCCTCATGGGTCTGTGGCGCTACCAGGAGGTAAGGGAACATTTAAGAGGTAGGGTCTAAAACGTGGTCTTCAGCTTACTCATTTTTTTAAAAAAAAATGTATTTAGTACATGGTCTATAGGGTCTTACTCCGTAGATCGGACTCGTAGTGATCCTCCTATTTTCAGCCTCCCAAGTGCTGAGATTACAGGTGCGTGCCACCATGCCCAGTCTCAATTGCTGTCTCAGAACGCCCTGGGGGTGGGGCCAGCACGGAAGGCCTGGAGATTGAATTCCAGTCCCCCTGCATCTGGCTAAGCAGGCGCTTTAATCCGCTGAGCTATTGGACCAACCTTGGGTTCATTTTTAAAACTAAATTTTTGCTTCAATTTATACCAGTTTGCAGTACATAATGATTACATTCCTGTGGGAGTTGGCACATGCACCTAAAATATCTTAATTCTTTTTCTTTTCCTTCCCCTTTTCTCCCTCACCTCCATCTGAGGGACCCCTTCCCTCTCACAAAATATCTGTCTCCTATTTTCTATTACTGATCTTTTATTTTGATGTTTATTTGTATTTTGAATTTAGGGGACTGTGGGACCCCCGCTCCTTCTGTCGTTCTTTTACTCCCTGGCAATGAGCTGAGCCCTGTGGCTCCACCACACCCTCCCACCATGGTGTGCTGACTCTCCACAGCCCCAAGGCAATGTGGGCAGTAACTGTGAACTGAAACCTGCAAAACTGTGAGCCAAAATAACATTTTTCTCCTTGTAAATTGATTACCTCAGGTATCTGCTGTAGTGAAAAAAAGCTGTCATTTAACACAGTAGATTTCTTCTTGGGGAGGATGGTCATAAGGTCACAGAGAGGCAAATGGAGGGGCATCACGCCCACCTGAAATATCCCATTTTCGAATTAGAGCTCTAAAGAAAGTATAGCAAGATACTTAGGTTTATTAAATGTACTTAGCATACATGGTTCTAGTGTGTTATCCACTGTGCTCCTCTGCATGTCCTCCATATTGGGGACACCAGAGCTTCGCCAGTGCTGCACCTCGCTGCTAGCAGGATGCTCCTCAGTGCCATGCCCCCTTGGGGCGGGGAGGATTTTGCCCTCTAATCACTAAACGTACCCTAATCACTAAATTTACCCTATAGATCCTACAGCCCTGGGGGAAGGGGCAGGACAGCATGCTGAGGATCGGACCCCAGCTTCTACGTCTGCCTAAGCAGGCGTTTTAATCCACTGAGCTATTTGGCTGGCCCTAAAACACAGAATTTAAGAAGCTCAGTTATT
>NW_004524614.1:6526950-6530121 GCF_000260255.1 Octodon degus | reverse complement strand
CCCTCATGTTTGGACAATAAAGAAGTCAAAACAGATTGTTAGTGTGTTTTAAAGCTGAAAAATTTTGCATACGCCCTGGTAAGATGATTTGATTAATAAGCAAATCAAAATGCTTAAGCCATCATTATTTATCACAAATTATAAGTGCTGATTATTAAATGAGCACAGTCACAAATTCCCCAAGAATATTAAGTTATTCCCATGTGGCAGATGAACAGGTGATTTTATTTCCACAATAAAAAAATGCTGGCCAGAGCAAAAGTGGACAATGGATATTTTACTGGACATGTCTACAGGCAGTTCCACAATCAATCTGAGTATTTTCAAATTTTATTAGTACCTGTTTGCATTACATAATGACTATATTCTTGTGGGGAGTTGGTGCACAACACATTTTCATTCTTGTTTCCGCCCCTTCTCCCTCTTTCTCTTGAAATGTTGAAAAATAAGAAAAGTTTCTTGAGGTTTAATAACTGCAACTAAAAAATACAGCAACTGGTCACCACTGCACATCTCCAGTGGCCTTGTCTGCAAAACACATTCCAAACTGCAGGTAGCTGAGGGAAATCAGGCTTTTTAATTTTAATTTTAATTTTAATTTTTTATGTATTTAATGCAGGGTCTCACTACACAGATTGGACTCCTAGTGATCCTCCTGTTTTCAGCCTCCTAAGCACTAGATTACAGGCATGTGTCACCACACCCAGTCTCAGGCACCATCTCAGTGTGACCCCTCAGTGCGGCCCCAGGGGCAGGGGCGGGGGCAGGGCCAGCACAGGATGGGGATCAACCCTGGTCCCCTGCACCCACCTAAGCAAGCATTTTAATCCATTGAGCTATCTGGCTGGCCTATGGTTAGCCTTTTAAAAATACCACTTTGGGCCTATGTTCACATTGGCCACTGAAGAGCAACTCTGTGTCATCCATTTGTTTTTCCCTGAGGCCAAGCCCTAGGGGAGAAGGGTAAATCCTATTTTTCTTCTATCCAGCCTATTTCCCATCCCCACTCTGCTGCAAAGAGGCATAAGCTCTAGAGTTGCCTTAGGGCACTGTTGACCATGACACTGCACAGGGCTGACTCAGGTGTCTGGGCAGAACTGAATCCAGCAGACAAGTGGTGCCGCTGGGGAACACAAGTGACAAAAATCCACTCTCAGCCCTAAGAACAAAGTTGAAATGGCATCTCTATGGAGAAGATGAGGCTAGGGAGGTAGGCAAGGCACAAAAAATGGCCTTGTATCTCAAATCAAGGAGCTTGCCCTTTATTTTGTTGACTCTGTGACCCTGAAAGTAGAGGGATAATTTTTAATCTAGAATGGACGTGGTCAGATCGGTGTCTTCAGCAGCACTCCTGTGATACATCCAAAACATGAGACAGTTGACACAGAGACAGAACAGGGCTGGAGTGTGGCCTGGAAAGATGACTAAGCATATGAAGATGAGAAGAAAGGAGGAGGAATAAAGCAAGCAGGGTTGGTACAGTTCCCCAGAGAAACAAACTCAATAGGATTTTACCCTATTTTTAAAATTGTACATGTATGTATGTGTATATATAAATATAACCATAAAATTTTTATTCAAGAATGATTTGTTCTAATGGTGTTTGTAAATAGGATCTCAAGTCCGCATCTTTTACAGCAATTAACCACTAAGAAGAATATATGCAGTGTATTATTTGTTGAAAGTGTACTTGCGATTTGATTTGAAACTGTCTCATTGCTATCTGTTAAAAAAATTTTATTCATATGGTAATTTAATTTATACTTATATATTTACTCAAAGGTATATAAAATTTTATGCAAAATTGTTATAATAATATGCACTATACTACAGATAATGGATTGGCTTATGTGATTGTGGAGGCTGACGCGTCCCGAGGTCTGCAGCTGGCTAGATGGAGACCCACGAGGGCCATGGTATAGTACCAATCTCAAACTTGACAAGCTCAAGACTCAGAAAAATCTGCTGTTGCAGTTTGAGTCCAAAGGCAGGAAAACAGTGGAGTAGTGTTTAGCAGCAAAATATAATGTCTCTGGGATCCAGAATCCAGATATCTGGAAAATAATAACTAGGTGAAGGGGGGAAAAAGCAGGTATCTGTCCAGGAATTGGGAGAACTGACAGAAAAATTATAAACTATAGAGAAGATGGAGAAACAGCACAATCAGAGAAAAGAATAAAGCAGGAGATCCAATATGGTTAACCACGGCAACAGCCACAGTGACTCACTTGGTCTGAAACAAAAGCAGATACTTTGTGGTGAGGGCAAAGATAAAGTATGATATGAAAGCATCGTGAAAAGAAAATCCAGCTGGACTACAAGCCAGTGTTTAGAGGGTGTGAGAGGGGAAAACATTCTACTCCTAGATCATGGTACACCATCCCCAACCCCACACCTGGAGCACGCATCATCCATCTTGGGGAAGGACCAGGCTGAGGAAGAAGCAGCCTGGTCCATCAGTGACAGCCTAGCCGACCAAACAGACCCACAACTGCTCTGTCCTCACTGAGCATGGGAAAGGGAGATATATCCAACCCAGGCACTCAAGGCAGACACAGAACAAGGTACAATTTGTCACACACCTATCACTCTGCCTCCAGGGCTAGCAGGTGGCACTCAAGTGCCAGTGCTGGTAGGCTAGGGAGCGAGGCTTCCCTAACACTGACAATAAAACACTGTAATAGTAATGTCACCTATTCCTCCTATGCACTCTAGAGTGCTCTATGTGGGTCCTTCAGAACCCTGCCCACAACTGTCTGCAGGCTCCCACAGCAGGGGGCACAGAGAAATGCCTAGCAGAGAAGAGCAAAAGGAAGGTAAACTGATTCTTTGACAGTTTAGTGGAACAAAGTCAGAGAACTTTCACAGTGACTCCAGTGACTCCACAAGTCAGGACTCAGTAGATCCAAGGGAGAGAACTAGACAGAGATACCAGTATAGAGGGAGCAGCGGAGGTCATCCCTGTGCTTCCCAGCCAGAGTCTGTAGCTCTTCATACTTGATCTGGTGCATGCTCTTGACCTTGGCCTGGTTGCAGTTGACGATCTCCTTGTGCTGGGCCTTGACCTTGGCGATGATGCCGTCCAGGTCCAGGGAGTGGTTGTTGTCCATGGACAGCACCACGGATGTGTCTGAGATCTGAGACTGCAGCTCAAGTATCTTCTCTTCATAC
>NW_004524614.1:6524230-6526425 GCF_000260255.1 Octodon degus | reverse complement strand
CATCTGGATGGCTGTGATGCTCCCCACACCACCAGCCCCGCCATAGCCACCTACCCCTGGCCACCCTGGAAGCTGCCGCTGCTGCCCATTCAGGAGAAACTGGAGGAGCTGATGCGGGAAGCAGGCCTGCTAGTGTAGGAGAGGCTGCTGAAGGCCCAGGGGCTGGAGATAGACAGCTTGTAGGACTTCTGGGTCACCCTTATGGCCATGGTGGAGGCTGGAGTAGAGGCAGGTGAACTGAAGATGGAGATTGAAGAAAGCCTGGTAGCTGCTTCTGGATGGTCTCTGTACCCTTTTCCCACCCATGCTCTATGTTTACTCATGCATCTTACTGTCTCTAGGCATTGCCTCACTCCTTTCTTTAACTTCTCACTTTATAACCACCTTCTATCACAAAAGCAAAGTCACTGAGAGATATTTTGTCTGGTTTAGAGCAGGCCTGCCCAGTTCAGAGCATGCTACTGGGTCCAATATTTTGAAGGCCAAGATGGTGGAGTCTGGGTACCAGATACAGTGACATAATCAAGAGGACCCAGTGCTCGCTTCGGCAGCACATATACTAAAAAAAAAAAAAATTGGAGCGATACAGAGAAGATTAGCATGGCCCTTGCGCAAGGATAATCAAGGAGGACCCAGCTGCTGTGGATAACACTCATAAACAGGTAGTTGTGGAGAAAAAGTTGAAAGAAATACTAAATTCATGCATGTGTGGATTTAAAAAAGTATGGATACACACACACACACACACACACACACACACACACACAAATAGCTCTTTGTATTTGTGGATTTGGCATATGTGCACTCAACTAATTGTGGATTGAAAGAATCTGGGAAAAGTTTTGCACCTATACCCAATATGTTCAGTGTTTTTCTTCTCATCAACCCCATAACAGTACATCACAGCAACTGCTACCTTGGCATTTACAGTGCATTACAGATTATAAGTCATCAGCCATTAAAAGGAAACAGGGGGGTATATGTAGGTTCTATGGAACTCCAAGCCATTACTTTTTAATTTTTATTTTTAGGGAAGGGTCTACAGGGTTTTCAGGGTCTCACTACTAGATTGGAGTCATAGTGCTCTGCCTTTTTACAGCCTCCCCAAAGCTGGGATTACAGGCATGTGCCACTGTGCCCAGTCTCAATTGCCTTCTCAGTGTGCCCCGCGGGCGGGGGCTGGCACAGCAGGCCCTGGGAATGAACCCCCAGTCCTTGTGCCTGCTTGTAGGTTCTTTAATCTGCTGAGTTATTTGGCCAGCCCTCTAAACCACTTTTCATAAGAATCTTCAATATCCACAGATTATGGCATCTGTATGGAATCCTGAACCAACACCCCCAGACACCACGGGATAACTGTATATATTATGTGCATGTGTATTTTATGTGCCTTAGTTGTGCTGCTATAGTTGCCTTGATGTCTTAAATCAATTCAAAATACTTCCCTTTCATAGTCATTTGACATTGGAGAAGAATGAGAAGTTTCATGATGCCAGATCTGGTGGAAGAGGTAGTTAGGAATACACTGCTAATGCTTTTACAGGCCTACCATTTCATTAGAAGGTACTTGGTGGCAGCAGTCACCATATTTGAGACCATACCTTATAAGGACAATTACAAAAGCATTTCTTCAAAAAGTGGCAAGAATGATAGAAGTGGCTGAGGTTAGAGGAAGTATTTTGACAGGGATTAATGACAATATATCTTTTATTGCAATAATTATCATGTTTTTTCATTTTATGTATTTGGGAATCTTGCATGATACCACTATACCAGCGGCACTGTTATTTTATGTATTTGGTACAGGGTCTCAATATGCAGCTCAGACTCATAGTGATCCTACTGTTTTCAGCCTCCCCAGCGCTGGGATTACAGGTGTGCCCCACCATACCTAGACCTGTTGCCTGCTCAGCATGCCCTGGAGGTGGGGCCAGTGCTGCATGCAGGACCAGGAATTGAACCCTAGTCTCTGTACTTGCAAATGCAGTTGCTTAGTCTACTGAGCTATCTCACTGGCCCTAAAAGCTTTTTTTTTTTTTTTTTGGTGGTACCAGAGATCAAACCTAGGACCTTGTGTTTCCAAGGGAGGTGCTTAGGCCACTTAGCTATATCCCTCGCCCCTGTAATAATTATTTTTTATAAAAATTAAAATTCACTGTTTTTTGATCATGTGTGTGTGTGTGTGTGTGTGTGTG
>NW_004524614.1:6515260-6522325 GCF_000260255.1 Octodon degus | reverse complement strand
TGAAGAATGCAAGATTTGAAATTTTTAAAAACTGTATTTGTGCACACTGACAAGTTGCCACCTCTAAGGCTGAACTATAAAGTGTCTGTTTCCTTAGGAGAGCGTTTCTTTACACATAGTAATGAACAAGTAATGTTAGCAAACTAGAGCACCCTAACTAATGTGGCAAAGGGCAAACCAGAGCCATATAATTATCCATGAAAGGCCCATATTTCATCCATGAAAGGATAAAAATCATATTTAATTGACTCCAAGATAGTTTATTTGTTGCTCTGATTAAGTATGAGGTCTTGGGGCTCAGTAGAATAAGCGCTTTCCAAGGGCCTGAGTTCAATCCCTGGTTCTGCCAAAAAAAAAAAAAGTATGGGTCTTTTCAATTTACTGAACAAGTATCACAATAAGCACATACCATCTCTTTTACAAAATGACCAGTCTATTAATTTAAATTTCTGTATGGCTTAAAGATGTTCTTCATATCTCAACTGATTCACAAACCCATCAGGGCTAAAGTGTACTTCTACATTTCCTCTTCATTGCCAACCACTGACCTACTGGAGTTCTTCACACATGCCTCCTAAATACTGACTGAAACACGAATTCTTCCAGCTCTCTGAGAGTATTTTGCTCATAGTCTCAGTGTCTAAAGATGAATAAATCTTTCAGTCTTTGTCTAAAAATGTATTATTTTACCTGCAGCTTTGAAAGATAGTTTTCTCTTGGGAGTGGCTGTTATCAACTGACAGTTATTTTTCCTCCCATCATCCTCTGCTTTACACTGTTGTTGTCCAGGAGTTATTTCTCAGTCTCTGTATTATTCCTTTTTTATAAGCACTCTTATTTTCTATGGCTGTGGCAACAGTGTTGGTGTGTTCTGCAATTTTACAATGCATTCCTTGAGTGGGAATTTCTCTTTGTTAAGATTCATTTTTTAAAAAAATGTGGTAATTCATATCATTTAATTCTGAGAAAGTCTTGAGTGTTACTACATTTAATAATGCTTTGCTAATTTCTTTTATTCCAGAGCTCTGTTTATATATGTTAGACCATTTCATATATCACTTAACATTTATATCTTCTCTTTCTTCATCTTTCTGGGTTAAAACATGTATCATTTCTTCTAATATTCAGTTTAAGAGTTATCTCTTTTACAGTTTAGTTATATTATATAATTTGATATAAATATAAAATATAAATTTTATAATTTGATATAAATTCTAGAATTTCTACTTAATTCTTTAATAATTTTCCAGTCTTTAAATTCCATCTTGCTATGGTTTGATTGCATTACACAAATTCCATGTGTTGGAAAATTGATTCTCAATGCAATAGTGTTGAGAGGTGGGGCCTAGCAGATGCTTAGGTCACGGGTATGCTTTCTGCCTCCTCCATGGGACCACAAAGCAAAAGATCCTTGACAGGTCCTAGGTCCTCAGTCTTGGACTTCACAGCCTCAAGAACTATGAAAAGTAAGTCATGGATCTTCATAAATTACCCAGATTCAGGTATTGGTATAACAGCACACAATGGATGAATAGATCTCTCTCTAAATACACACACATACACATTTATTTTTAGTACCATCTATAATATCTATTATCAGAAGCTTTCTGAAGGCCATTATTTTTTTTGCTGACTCTAAAGCTTTGGGGTATGTGTGTGTATGTGCATTATGATTCTGAAAACAATGTATGTCTTTCTTGGGAACTTTATATGTAGGAAATATTCGTAGAGTGGTTTAAGAACACATTTCTCATGGTAGGTTTTGATTTTATTTCTTCTGCAAGAGCTCTTCAGGGGTTTCATTTCAAATTTAAATTCTTACCTTACAATTTTTCAGAATAGCTAGCACAATGTGGACTGGCTAGCACAAATCAACAGGGCAAAGTTTCTTAATTAATTTTTGCATTGGAATTACCTTCAAAAGTTTTTTTTTTTAAATATGAAACATACCAAGTATGTAGAAAAATATACTGAGCAATTGTTATGGCTTGTATCTAGATGTACCCCCCAAATACTCACATGCTAATAGGAGCTTTTTAGAGGTGCTGGATGAAGGGTATGTGAATATATATTAAGGATGCAATAATTACATTAGTCCACTGATTGGTTTAGGATAGTTCTGGGTATGGATAACAAAAAGGTCCACCCTGGCTTGTATCTAGATGTACCCCCCAAATACTCACATGCTAATAGGAGCTTTTTAGAGGTGCTGGATTAAGGGTATGTGAATATATATTAAGGATACGATAATTACATTAGTCCACTGATTGGTTTAGGATCGTTCTGGGTGTGGATAACAAAAAGGTCCACCCTGGGTGTGGGTGGCACCACCCAAAAGGCTTGTAGCCTGGAACAAGTGGGAAGGAAGGCCTGCTGCTGCTGCTTTCTGGCCATCCTGTTATGGACTGTTGCTCCTCAGCTGGGTCCCTCTGCCACACTGCCCTGCCCTTGAGCCAGCCAAGTACGGACTGAGACCTCTAACAGACTAAGCGCTGAAATAAACCCTTCCTCCTTTAACTGTGGGTGTTAAATTATGAGGTGAAATAAACCCTCCTTGCTGTAACTTGTGGGTGTTAGGTGCTTTGTTCCAGCAATGAGGATTCAACAAAGACAGTAATATAACATATATGTGTATGTACAATATAAAGGTAAGATAGATGTTTTTGCTCTGTTTTATAGTACTTTCTAATTTATAATTGTTTCACATCTCTTTTTCTTGAAGAGTCAATTTGTATCAACACACATAACAATTATGTTCCACAATATTAAAACCATGAGAAAATACTCTTATTAAACAAATTTAATCTTGAAAGTGGATTAGTGGTTTGAGTCAGGGCTTGAAGGAGATGGCAAACAGGTGATATAATTGAGAGAAAGTGGATAGACCTGCCAAGAATAGATGAAAGCTCTGAGAGCTTGAGTTTAGTTGTAGACACAAATAAGTAATACTAGCGACTGTGAGTTCCCATGCTACAGTGTCTACTTTGGCTAGAGTTCTGCTGTACGGGTGCAACCCAAGGACAAAAAGTTAGGAAAGCCTCAGGTAGTTAATGGTTAGTGCTTATCAGATCTAATGCCTCCAACTCCTACGGATGTTGTTTCTTTTTTTTTTTTTTTTATTTTTTTTTTTAAATTTTATTTATTTGTGTGTGGCCAGCTCAGCCCACCAGGGGGCCGGGCTGGCTGGCATGTGGTGCTGGGGGATTGAACCGCGGTCCGTATGCTTTGTTGCAGCTTGTTCTAAGTAGGTGCCTTAGACCACTGAGCCATCTCACCAGCCCCCAGATGTTGTTTCAATGCACATTCTGAATCAGTAGCTGTGGATAAGCCTGAGATCAAAATGCACTCAGGCACTACCAGTGCTGCTGTTGTGGGGGTTACTGTGCCGAAGAGCCATTGTTCTGTTTAGGGATGGAATGGAGATGGTGGGGTTCTGATACAGTAGATAGAGAGAAGTCAAAGAGCTAGAGAAAAATTTTGGTACAGAGGACTAAGGCCCAAGAGGTGGGCACTGAAAGAAGACTGGGCAGGGAAGGAGGAGCAACAGCTCAGTGTTGACTCTTTTTTTTTTCTTCCATAATTTTATTGAGAAACAAATAGCAATGAGATAGTTTCAAATCAAATTGGTAGGACAGTTTCAATAATTAACACATTGCATACTCTCTTCTTAGTGGTTATTTGCTGTACAAGATGCAGACATGATATCCTATTTACAAACACTATTAGAACAGATCCCTCTATTCATTAAGAGAATGTAACTATATATCTATACTAACCACTTTGAATACAGATACAAAATGGACATTCATCTGTATCCCCTTTTTTGTTTAGTTCTGTCATTTGAATATTATAGGTTAACTTCAGTGTTGACTCGAAGTCCCTCATGTCTGTGCATTGCTGAGCAGTTCTGGGACAGAATCCAGGACACATCTGATGGAGTGGGTAGCCAGGCAGAGATAGAGGCTAAGAAGATCTAAGAATGAAAGGCTTAATTGTCAGTTGTTGATTGGGAAATCAACCTAATGAAACCTACAGTAATTTTGGGAAGAGGTAGGATATAAAAGATGTTTGTTTGTAAGTCTTAAATCAGTGAGAGTGGACGGAGAGGCAGTAAGAGCATGTAGGAAGTGTTGATCCTCAAAAGGAGAAGTATAAGGCAGACATAGTTTCAAAAGGGGATGAACTCTAAGGTGGAGCAAAAGCGCAATTAGTAATTGGTGTATGCAAAGTCAGGAGGGTCAAGTAAGGGAAGAAAGCAGGACAGCTTTATAAAAGATTGGTAAGGGCAGGTCTTTGTTTAAAGTGGAGTGAAGTCATTAGAGGGGAGAGTTGAGGGTGAACAGGGAGAGAATGAGTTTGGAATGGACATTTGGTGGTGCCGTGCCCAGATCACTTTGCTGACTCGCCTACTCATCCCCGAAGGAGGTGAGAATTTACACCTATTACCATTTCCAGAGAAGAAGGGTTATTGACTGGGACAAGTCATCCTGCTCAGAGCTGCTTGGGAGGTACCATTCTGTAGTCCTGAGTGGTGGCCCGTAACTGACATGTGGAAGCGCTAACCCTCTTCATCCCTGAGTAGGACAATTCTGCATGTGATTATGCTCTAGTGGCTCCTTGGGGATCAGACCATGACTAGGTATCACTGAGCTCACACCCTATTCAGCTCTTTGCTGATTCTTGTCTTGTTTCCATAACTCTTGACAAATTTTCCTGAAGCACATCCTTGTGTTCAATCATGCATGCCTGAATCTCTTTGTAGCTTTACTTCCAGGAAGCCTGATCTCAGAGAGATGGTCCCAGAAGTCATTCTGGAAGCACCCATTATGTGTGGATTCTGGAACTGAATCACTCACCAGACCAGCCAGTGATAGGGCAGGAGACAGTTATGGGGCAGCAAATGGTACCAAGGATCCTGTAGCACCTGAAGACAGTCAAATAGAAAGGAGCACCTGGGCCTATACATTGTCTTTAGCAATTGAGAGGGGAAGGAAAATAGGGATTTTGAAGACAATGGCAGTAGATGGGGGATGCTTTCTCGAGCAGATGACAGATTTAGGGCGATCAACCATCAATCAAAGCGAAGTGTGAAAGGCAGTTTCCTTGGCAGCACAGAAGGAATTGCTCATTTCTATCAACCAATCTCAGGGACCGCACCAAAGAGGGGCAGTCATGTCCTTTCAGAGAAGGAATAATTAATTATTGGCTCTGGCAAGTGACTAAATGCAAGGCCCTTTCAAGGAAGAAGTGGCAGCCATCTGCAACTCAGGATGAAGATATCTAGGTAGATTCACTTAAGAACCTGGGAGGGCCAGGGAGATAGCTCGACAGCTAAGTGCCTGCCAGGTTGGATCCCCAATACTGCATGTCAGGCCAGCCCCATGCTGAGCAGGCGATGGAAAGCAGGCATGGTGGCACATGCCCATAATCCCACAACTGGGGAGGCTGAAGCAGAAGGATCACTACAAGCCCGAGCTGTGTAGCAAGACCCTGTACTAAATAGATAGATAAATGATCAAAAAAATTAAAATGAAAATAAAACCCTTGAAATTGCAAGTTTCACTAGACACCACCATCCCTGGGTGTGACTCTCATCTTTTGGTTGATGAGCTGTACACCTTCCACCTTCTTGAGTAAGGATCACGTGGAGACCTCAAGCAAAGCAAGTGCTTCAGCAGACTGTGGCTGTCCTCCTCAGGATCTTCCCCACTTTTCCCCTTAGCCTCCTGATCAATAATAGAAGCAAGTCAAGCATGACCTACAGGAAAGAGCTGAGCAAGCGAAGGAAGGAAGTAAATTAAACAAAGTTGCTTCAGGACCTGATTAACCAGTGTGGTTGCCGGTAAATCCCAAGAGTGTTAGATTAAGGAAAGAAAGAGAATGTAAAGCTAGATAAGGGAGAGGCTGGAGATGCAGCCTACTTTCCATGACAAAGGACTTAATGTCCTGGGAAGGACCATAGGTAGGGCTATGATATTCTACTGAAATGTTTCACAGAAACTTGGAAAAAGTGAAGGCTCACAATCAATGAAGTAGGAATGCCAAAAGTACTATGGCAGAATATGGAGGAGAGAAACAAAGGGCCATGGCAGTAAGTATGTGGAATAGGTATTTTATATAAGATTGGAAGACCAGTTTGGTGGACTCAGTTTCTCAGAAAGGGCTTTAAGGATGTAGTTTTTACTAAGGTGAGATGAAGAATAAGAGGGTTACCTCTGATCACTGAGAAGTTCAGCAGAGGAGCTTTGATCTCTGGGAGTGAGGATGTGAGTTGGAGACACAGGTAGGGCACAGGCATTTAGAGGATAAACAGGAATGGGAGGATGGCAGAATGTCTAAAGCTGCGGGCTAGCATTGACCCTTTGGCCTGACTGGAATGCCAGTGTAATATATTATCTCTAGGGATCTACTAGACAGAGCATGATGTTCCTTGAAGTAGGGCATATGGACAGCAAACACAAGTATTAGTTAATACAAGTAACCAAAAGAAATCAGAAGGAAAGATTGAAGTGAGCCACTGCAGTGCAAAGTTAAGATTCCTTGTCCAGTTTTGAGACCCAAGGCAGATTTCAGACACAAAACCCACTTCATCAAAAAGGAAGCTGGATCCCGTGGTTTCTTCAACATCACAGCAAGTATACAGAACAAAGTTAGCCCAGTTCTTCACCAAAGGAATACATGGTCTTGACTTGGCTAACTATATATGTAATAACGGGGATCCCTATGTCTTTCTGGGGGGGGATACAAAGCCACTGTAGACACTGATGCCCAGTATGATGGTTCTTACCTCTACTGTGGCCTGCTGTTAGTATAGGAGGGTATAATGTTAGGTAATCAATGGAGTTCTGGCTCAGGACTCAAACAAAAGTGGGTTTCTTGAGTTCTTAGACCTCAGTGACTATTTTCTTAATTCCCAAATGTAATTAGGACATACATACTAACTGGCAAGACCCTCATATTGGCTCCTTGGCTTATGAAGTAAAAAACTATTGTGACAGGAAAGTCAACCTGGCAGCCCCTACACTTTCTTTTCCCACCCCAGGTAAAATAGTAAATTACCAGCAC
>NW_004524614.1:6499003-6515160 GCF_000260255.1 Octodon degus | reverse complement strand
CGTCTCACATGGAATGGCAGAGGGTAGTAGTACTCTCATAAAATTAAAGGATGCAAGGTTTGTGTTCCTCATTACATGCTCATTTAATTTACCAGTCTCACCCTTGTAAACCAGATGGATCAAGGTGGATGACAATGCTCTACCTGCAAATCTAACCAACTCATAGGCTCATGTGCACAATGTGGTAACATCTAGTAGAGCAGGTAGATACAAACTCTGCTGTGTGGCACATGGACATTAATTTGGCAATTGTATTCTTGTCTATGCCACTTAAAAATGTGGGTCAGAAGCAGTTAATATCACATGATAAAAACATTATGGACTAAATCCTTGTCCCAGGGCTCTGTTCATTCCTCTATTCTCTGCCACAGTTAAGACTAAAAGGATGCAAGACACCTGAAAATACTGGTCCACTACATTAACAAGATCATCAAAATCATGTTAATCTGACTGGATGAGCAAAAAGTGGTGTTTTATTTACTTTTTCATTATGGGGACAAAATACCTGACATCCAAGGTAAGAGGAGGAAGCATTGATTTCAGTTCACAGTTTGTACAGGTTTTAGTCCAGAGTCAGCTGATTCCAAGGCAGGGTGGGCTGGCAGAGGGGTATCACAGAGGAGAAAAAGTCCATGGCATGGTGAGCAAAAGGCAGCAAGCAGCAACAGCAAACCTTCCTTTCTCACCTACTGGATGGTGTCGTCCCATCAAGGGTGGGCCTTCCAAATCCACACCCAGAACTCTGCTAAGCCAATCTGTGGACTAATGGAGTTTTCACACACTCTTAATCCCACTATCACACATCCATTATCCAGCCACCTCCCAAAAGGCTCACCCACAAGCACATGAGGCTTTTTGAGGGACATGTAGATAAACGTCATTAGGAAATGGCAAGTGCCTTGATCTTGGTAAGATATGTATACTCCGAACAGTAAAACAGGAACTTCAAAAATACAGGAGATATATCAGGAAAGTTTTAGAGGTCCAATGTCCTGTGGCAAGATGTCACATCTCAAATATGAGGAAGAAAGCATGGCAACTTATACTTCCTAAAACTAAAGAAGCAATATACCAAGAATAATACCAATCCACCTTTGGTAGCCATTGTAGTATGGAAGTAGCATGTTTCACATAAGGGAATACTATGATGGCCCACTTAGCAGTTGATGTGGAGGACTGATAGTTTTGAGTAGGATTCATACCAAGAAACAACGCTGCAGCCTTACCATCTTCCTATCCTGCTTCCTCCTTTGTCCTAGGTTTTCCTTCAGTGCCATCCCCTCACAACTTAGGTTCTTCAAGATCCCTATCTCACTATCTGCTTCTGAGGAACCCAACCTAAAAAAAGAGAGGGGGTAGCTATGGGTAAGGGAGTAGGGATGATTTTTATTCGTTGGCAAAGAAAATCATAGAAAAGTATGGATGGCCTCAAATATCATAGACAGATACAGGTCCTAGACCATGACTAATCTAAGAGTAACAGCAAGGCTGCCCTATAGCACTGCCTGAGGACTGCCTCAAAGGGAGCTAACAAGGATGAAACCTTTGTTTCATTCCATAGGTGCTGGCTTATCATCTCCACAGGAATGTTTGCTTTTAGAACTGCAGACATAAAATGCACATATTTTTGGAGAAAAATATATATTGTTATGTAATATATTTTCTATATAATATATAGTAATATATCATAGATTATACTTATAAATGCAATGCATCTTATATAATTATGTGACATGTATATATTACATATAATTTTTTCACACATGTGGGTCTGATTTATTTCACTTATGAGTATAGTCTCTAGTTACATCCATTTACCTATAAAATATCAATTTTATCTTTTTTAAGTTGAGTAATACTCCATTATATAGAAATACACATCTTTTTTAAAATCCATTCCTCAGTCGATGGGTAATTAGGTTGTTTCCAAGAGATAACCATGACAAATTGCACTGCTGTAAACATGGGTGTACGTATATTTCTGGGGTATGATACTTTCAGTCTTCTGGAAAAATACCCAGGTAGGGTATAGCTGGGTTCAATGGGACTTCCAATCCTAGTGTTCTGAGGAATCTTCACACTGATTTCCATAGCAGTTGTACCAGTCTGCACTCCTACCAACAGTGGAAAAGTGTTCAGTTTTCTTCACAGCTCCTCCAGAATTTGTTATTGGTGTACTTCTTGATGCTAGCCATTCCTTCTGGGGTGAGATGGAATCTCAGTGTTGTTTTAATTTTCATTTCTCAAAGAACCAATGTTGTTGAACATTTTTTTTCATATATTTATTTTTCACTTGTATTTCTTCATCTGAAAAGTATATATTTATCTCAGATGCCCATTTTGGGATTAGGTCTTTGAATTTTTGGGGTCTGATTTTTTAAATTTTGTCATATGTTCTAGATAGAAGTCCTTTGTCTAAGGGACAGTTGGTTAAATTTGTTTCCCAATTTGTGGGTTTTCTTTTTATTCTATTGGTGATTTTTTGGTCTGCAGAAACATTTCAAAAAGATAAGATCCCACTTGTTGATTCTTTGAAGTACTTCCTGTGCAGTTTGGTTTTTGTTTATGAACTCTCGTGGTCTTGTGGGTTAGCTCAGTTGTTTAAGCACCTGCTCTGGCAAACCCAGTCAGGCGCAGGGGACCCCAGTTTCTAGACCCACCCTTAAGGTAGCTTTAGCCAGCCCCCCCCCCAAAAAAAAAAATCCTGTTCATGAACTCTCTGCCGACCCTTATGTCTTCAACATTATTACCTACTTTCTCCTTCAGTAGATTTAGTGTTTCTATTTTAATGTTTAAATCTTTGATCCATTTTGACTTTAGTTTAGTACATGGTGATAGACATGGCCTCCCTTTAGCCTTTCACATGAGGAAAGCCAGTTTTTTCAGCACCATTTGTTAAAGAGACTTTTTCTTCCAGTAAACATGCTTGCCCCTTTGTCAAAGATAAGATGAGAATGTTTGTAGTCATGTCTGCATCTTCTAATCTGTTCCATTGATCTTTTTTTTTTTTTTTTTTTGCCAGTACTGTGCTGATTTTATCACAGTACCTTTTAGTATAATTTCAAGCCAGGGATTGTGCTGCCTCCTGCATTTCCTTTGTTACCCACAATTGCTTTTGTTATTAAAGATCTCGTCTGGTTTCCAGATGAATTTTAGGAATGTTTTCCCTAGATCTGTGAGGTATACAGATGGTATTTTAATTGAGATTCATTGAACCTATATAACAATTTTGGAAATATGGCCATTTTCACAATGTTCATTCTTCCTATCCATAAGCAAAGAATGTCTTTCCATTTTCTGGCATCCTCTTTTATCTCTTTTTTCAGAATACTGTAATTTTAACTGTATAAATCTTTTACTACCTTTGTTAGATTGATTCCTAAGTATTTCTCTTTTCTTGGATGTTGTTGTGAAAGGCATGGTTTCCTTAATTTTTCTCTCAGTGTGTTTGTTGTTTTTGTATAGAAATGCTATTGATTTTTTAAAATTTATTTATTTATTTTGTGTGTGTGTGTGTGTGTGTGTGTGTGGCCAGCTCAACCCACCAGGGGGCGGGGATGGCTGGCATGTAGTGCTGGGGGATTGAACCGTGGTCCTGTGCTTTGCTAAGCTTGATCTAAGTAGGTGCTTTAGACCACTGAGCCATCTCACCAGCCCTGCTATTGATTTTTTGAGAAAACTGTTGACTTTGTATTCTGCTATGATATATATTTAATATTTTTAAAAAGTAAGTTAGTTTTTATGACAGGAACTCAAGTCACATGTTCAGCATTAATTATATTACTGAGCTATATCTCGGGCAGAAAAATATTTTTAACAGGGGGTACTACAAATTCCCCCAAACAACAGGATAGCTTAAGAATGTGATTGACTTGCATTCTTTCCTCAGATTCCATGAAGGCACACAATGGTAGTTACAAAATCAATCCTTCTTGAATTTAATTTCCTATAAAGAAGATCTGTATCAACCACTGCAAATGATATAACCTTAATTCCTAATTTACATAAATGTATGTTACAAGTTGCATGCCACTAATTTTTTATGACATTAATCTATCTAACACATATTATTCAATGCCTATTGTATGTTAGGCACTATTCAAGGCTAAGCCAGTAGTAACTCTAGGATTTTATTTTTTACATCATTGACCAATATAGGAGTAAATGACAGAAAATTGAAAAAAAAATGTATACCAGGAGTTACTCGATGTTGATGACATGTTCTGTTTGTAATGTCCTGGGAGGTGGCACTCTTTCTTTCTTTAGATTACAAGCTTCTAGCCACAGATCCTGTGACTGTTCTTTTAAGAAAGTCTTTTCATCCTAGTTGACAATTTTCTGCTTTAGTGGGTGTCCAACAAATGCTGGTGACTGAGTGACAGCCAAACGTAGTGAGCACAATTGTATAAAAATACAAGTTTCTTGGCTTGCAAACAAGAGGAATTTGTTTCATGAATCTTGTAAAGCAAGGTCCTGAAACTGTCTCAGAGTAGAGTTACTAGTAGTGTGTTATTTATTTTATTTCAAACCTGAGAGCAGGAAACGTCAATAAAGATATTTTTCCCCTTTCTTATTCTACTGATGATAAATTTTGCTTGACACTCACTTTGAAAAACCCAGAAAGACATCATATTTTGAAAGTTTTATATGACAATGTTCCCATATATAATGAATATATTGATTAATTCTGACATTATGAGTTATATTCTTATTTTCTTCAAACAGCCACTTAAGCAAAACAAGTAGGGTCCCCAGAAGGGTTTATTGAATTATAATAGATGAAAGCCTCATGGCATGATTATAATTAGAATTTAGGCATTCTAATTAATAAGTCTGGCCCTGCCCTGCATAAATACTATTGATTTGTTTGATATAGCAAAACCTGGCTGTCATGCCAAATGCACCCGTAGACTGAGGTGACCAAAGTGGTATTCCCCTAGTTTTCTTCATCTTAGTTAACAGCTTTACAGTTCACTCACTGTCCAGACTGACAACCAAGAAGACATCTTTAATGCCTTTTTCCTTTCACTGCCTTCCCCAAATATAATCCAGCAATATTATGGTCTGTCTTCAAAATATAGATAGTACCTAATTTATAATGATTCAATGTTGGGGATCACAAATTATAAATTGATTTGCCCTTACCTTGTGGGTGGGTTTTAGAATGCAGAAATCCAGCTTCCTCTTTGTCAATGAGGCTTACAGAGCAGGATGAATTCTACTAAGGATAGTACAAGAAGACTAATACCTAGGTGTGGGAGGGATCTTGACTTGTTGTCTTTATGATGTTAAACTTGCCCACTCAATGGATACTTCTACTCTGTTCCAGGAAAAATACCAGGCCCCTCCCGCTGCATAGGTAATAAAATTGTGGCTAGCTGGAAATACTGGGTGTTTTATTCTTAAAAGCAACTTCTGGTCATCCCAGATCCCTGCCCCACCCTTATTTTATCTCTTACTCTTTCTTTCTTTCCTGCCCATATACATAACTCTGGCAGGAGATTGGTGACTTGCCATAGGCATGCCTGATAAGTGGAACAGTGAAAAGGTAGGTTCAATAATAGTTCAACTTACAACTTACTTCGACTTTTTGTTTTACAATGATGCAAAAACAATATAATTTAGTAGAAACCATACACAGAATTTTAAATTTGAATGCTTTCCCCCAGGTAGTACTATGTGGCCCAATCCCTGCCATGATGCTGGGCAGCAACAATATAGCTCCCAGTTAGTTTTGTGTCCACCATGGGGAAAGAACTGATACTCCACTTGCTAACCTAGGATATTCAGTAGGTTAGGTATACTAAACACACTTTTGACTTATTTTTTCAACTTGCAGTGGTTTTATGATGAGGGCATAAGCCCATCATACCTTCTCTATCATCACAGTTGAGACCACTGGACCAATTGTCTAAGTTATGTCAGTAGCCTCTTAACTGGCCTCTTTTGTTATCTTCTAGACTTGCTACTATAATCCATCCTCCAGAGAGCAATCAGGGTGATCCTTTACACATGGAAACCAAGTCATACACTAGTCATATTAAATAGTACTTCTGATGTTACTTACCATACAAGCCATCCCATGGGTGGTGGGTCTTACTCTTGGGCTTCACTTCTTTATATACTGCTCTGTGGTCTTATAGTAACAATCACAGCCTTTTGCTACTTTTCTAACATTTGAAAACTATCACTATCACACCATCTGCATTTTGTAATCCCTTCAGCTCTGAGATGTATTTTCACAAGTATGTCTTCTTCACACTATTCCAATCACTTTTTCAGATGGACCTTCCATGTTATCACCAGATACAGGATTCCACTCACTCCACTTACTCCTCCTGCCCTTACCCTAACTTTATTGTCTTCATAGCACTTATAAGATATTCTTTGTATTATGTATGCTCGTATGTCTTTTGTACTGGGTAGAAGATAACAATGGTATACTTCTTATACCTCTGGAGCCTACAATAGTTCTTGGGATGTACTAGGCATGTAGAAATCTGTATCATGAAAAGAATTATGGATAGAACGTATCTTATCCAAAAAGGTTGGGACAAGTGTTTCAGATTTTACCTCCATACATATCTTAACTCCATTTTTCCACAGTTTAGGATACTTGCACATATATTTTTGGAATGAGACCTAATTCTAAATGTAACATTAGCTATATTTCATATATATCTTACACAAATAGCCCGAATATAATTTTATGTAACTTTTTCTACTTTGTTGAGTATAAGCTCTCCCATGAGGTTAGGTGTGAAATTTTCCTATGATGGTATCATGATGGTACCAAAAATGTTTCTGATTTTGAAAAACTTTAGATTTCCATATTAGGATACTCAACTTGTATTACAAACTACTATACAATTTGTGATGAAGATTTTAAAATGTAATATTGGGGCTGGGGAGATGGTGCAGTGGAATAAGAACTTCCCTGGCAAGTGCAAGGGCCTGAGTTCAATCCCCGGTTCCACCAAAAAAAAAAAAAAAAAAAGTAATATTAGGAATGAAGATTGTGACTTTCACAGTGATTGATATGGATACATATTTTATATAAAATTAAATTCTGGAAAGATTTACGGTATTGTGTAGCTTATATGTGCTCACTATGGTAGTCTTTAGGAATAAAATTATATGGGAAAACATCTTGAATGTTCAGTATTACTTAAGAAGTCTTTTCTTTGGGTGGCTCCTAGAATGTGAAGACTAGTTGGCTACAGGTGAAGGAAAGAACCCAATATGTTCTTATGATTGGAGCAAGGAGCTTCCGTAATAGGAGGGATGGCTAGCTTACTGGTATTAATTATCATGTTAAGGAGCAAGTGAATGTTTATTTTTGGAGAGGATGCTGACATGATAGTTTTCAGAGGTAAAGGATCCACTTGTTAGCCAAAAAGGGGAGATTTTCTCAAATTCATTCTGGGGATTATTCTCAGAAAAGGGAAAGCAAGTGGTATATGATTTTGGAATCAATGTGCAATTTTCTAGACAACAGTTTTGCAGATATTGGTTTGGGGAACTCCAATAATCAGGAGAAATGGAAACATCAAAATAATGAGAAAGGTATTTGAAAGCTTATGTTGACTCCAAGCTTATTGTCTTAGTTACTTTCCTTGTTGCTGGGAAACAATAGGTAATACTCACCACTTAAAGCAATAGAAGTTGGGGCTGGGGATATAGCTCAGTGGCATAAGTGCATACCTGCCAAGCACAAGGTCCCAAGTTTGTTCCCTGGCACCACTAAAAATATGAAAAAAAGTTAAAAAAAAGAATAAAAAGAAGTTGGCTCGTGTTTTAGAAGCTTCAGTTCTTTCTTGGTTGGGCATATCCAAGGGAGAATGCCATGGCAAAGGGGGATGGTAGAGGAGAGTTGCTCATGGAATGATAGACAGGGAGCAGATAACAAAGGGAAGAGCAGAGAAAGGAAAGAAATCCTTCCTGGTCATGGTCCCAGTAACCGACCTCTTTTAACCAGACTCCACCGCCTAAGGGGAAGTTAGCTGTACTGCCCAAATCCAATCACTTTCGAAAGGTCCACCTTTGAGTATATGAGGCTTTAGGAGGAAATCTAGACCTAAATCATAGCATTCTGTCCATGGTCCCCAAAAGTGATATGCATCACTTTATGTAAATATAGTTAAGTCTATCTTTAAGAGTCATTGCATCCTAACAGTTCCAGCACTGCTGAAAAGGTCAAGTCCAGAATCTTCTCTGAGACTCAAAGTAAACTCCTAGCTATGAGAGCCTATAAAAATAAAAAAAAGATAAACAATCCTGACATACAGTGGCACAAGATAAATATTCCCATCCCAAAAGTGAGAAATGTGAAAATAGAAAGCAGCTGGCCAAAGCAAGACCGAAATCCAACAGAACAAACATTAAAACCTGTATTTCCATGCCATTTCCAGTATACACAGCAAGTTGTAGTTACAAGATAAGAACTCTGAAGAGTTTGGTTGGCCCAATCTCTATAGTGTTGCCAGTAATTGAAGTCCTTTGGCTTCTCTCTTGAGCTGGTTTTGCTTATTCCTCTAGATTTTTTCAGATGTTCTTTTCTAGCTCCTCCAACTTTCTGGGTTTTCCCTTGCACTTTTAGCTTCACTCTCACATTGCCCTGTCAGGGACATATTGCCTGGTTTCCCAGCCCTTTTTCTGAAATCTAGGAAGAAGCCTTCCTGAGCCCACAAGCCTTGCATTTAACATGACTCTGAAATGAGTGCCATGTGAATGATTTCAAGGTCTGATGCCAACCTGAGCTCTTTTGCATCATGGTTACAGAGACCTCCGAGTACCTGGGTGGTTGAGCCCTATGAACTGAAATCCCATTTCCTAGGTGGTCCTTCTGGAACACAATGCCCTAGGTTTTTCTTCTTAAAGAAAGAAGTCTTTCACTTTTGGACCCTTGAGCCTGTGAAGGATGGGATTTTATAAATTCCCGACATGCCCTCAAGACATTTTCTTATTGTCCTGCTGCAAAGTATGAGGCTTCTTTTCAATGCTAATCTTTTCAGTGACAAACTTTCCTTTGCTCCAACTTTGCAGAGGTCAAGCAAATTCCTATGCTCTGAATCTATTATTCATTAAAACTATAATCTGTTTTCTTCTGAGGCAGTCAGGGATGTAGAAACTGGATTTGCAGCTACCCAATGGGTAAACAAAATAAGGATAAAACTTGGCATCTTTGTCTTCATTTTTTATGTATCATTTATTATCTTAAAACTTTGGGTCAGATAACTAGTTATGTATATAGTCATGTAATCACATAATGAGTACCTTATTACAAGATTATTATCATTAAAATTCCTAGCCTATTTTTCACCCTTTATTATGGCTTCTATCTAGATGTCCTTCCCTCCCCCCAAAAACTCATGTATCATAGGTGGAGCTTTTCAGAGGTGCATGAATATAGTGAATGTAGTGCTGAGATTAAGGATGAGATGCTGGGATTAAGAGCGCCCCACCCTGGATGTGGGTGGTGCCACCCAAAGGTAGGTAGCCTGGATAAAATATAAAGGTAGGCCATGTACATGTGCTCTATTTCTATTGTGACATGCTGAGTTTTAGTTTTTACATTAATAACTACTAATATTACTAACATGATATAAAAATCATGCCAAGGACCTCAGTCATTAAATTCAGAAGGCACCACATCAGTTTCTGTAGCTTTATCATCCATCTGATTAAGTAATCCAAAGCCAAGCTCTCTTTTAAAAACCTTCCTAATTTTCCCTTTTCTGTACTCCATTTTCTTTTTTTTATTATTGGTAAAGTTTTTTCTTTTTTAATAAATGTATTTATACAGGGTCTACAGGGTCTCACTATGCAGATCAGACTCCTAGTGATCCTTCTGTTTTCTTTCCCCTCCCCCACTTTTTTTTTCTGGAACCAGGGATTGAACTCAGGCCCTTGTGCTTGACGGGCAAACGCTTATTCTACTGAGCCATCTCCCTGGCCCTGTACCCCATTTTCTACCAGGTCATTAACATGCTTTTACCTCCATGCTTCTCTTCTGCTGTCTTTGTCTGAGTAATGCCTCACTACTCAGCTGACAACCCGAAGGCGGTTGTCTTGAGTTCAGTCAGCCCTTTTCTGGTTCTTTGATCATTCTGTGCATGAGAGATTTTATGGACACACCACACCACCTGTTGCATATTCCTCCAAAACACTAGCCTGTTTGTCAAAGCAGCCAAAATGCATTTGTCTTTCTTACCTCTTCTGCCTGTGTCTGCTCCCCTCTCCAGGATGGCCTGATGGCCTCTTCCTATCCCTTATGCTTCTGTTCTATGTGTTTTTGCTACATGAGAGCTTCATGCTCTGCCATTTATTTTGGCAGTATTATATTTAGGGTGCTCATTCCTTGACTTCCTTATCTACTAAAGATGGAGCATGCAGTTCAATTATTACTTCCTTAGAATGATTAAAACTATTTCTTCAACTCCATGAAAGGTTAGCTCTTCCTTGTATGCTCTATCACCACATAGTACTCCTTTTCTTTAGATAATTTTTCTATGTATTTGTAAAGTTCTGATTTGACAAGCATCTTAGTCCACCTTGTGCTGCTATGACAGAATGCCTGAGAGTGTACAGTAAACAGGAATTTAATGGCTCATGGATTTAGAGGATGGTGAATCCAGGACTGTATGACCTTCATATGATGAGGGCCTTCCTGCTGTGTCATCCCATGGCAGAAGGACAAAGAGAGATTGGAAGAGGAAAGAAAATCAAAATCATAGGCTCCAGCCCTTTTATAACCAGAACTATTTCATGCATGGGTGTGGAGCCCATAGAAACTGAACACCTCTCATTAGGTCCTGTCTCACAGTGTTATTGCATTGAGGATTAAACAGGCTTTAATCTTCATGTTTTAAACACATGATTTTGGGGGACATATTTACATATTTGTAAAGTTCTATGTAAATTCAGTGAAGCCAGGGTCTGTCACTCTGACCCCCATAATTCCATCCAAGTGCCTAGCACAGCCTGCAGTAGACATTTAGTAAATATTTGTAGAATGAATAAGTAAATAAACAAAAATATCAAGTTCCTAGGCCCTTAAACCTTTAAACCCTTGGCATAAAAATTTCTACCAGGAATTATCACTTCTTCAGCAAATGGCTAGTTTTATTTGGAAAAGGAGTTTTCCCTAAGCCCTTTGTTTTAGGTCCCAGGTATCTGCTCTCAAAGTAGCTCTGATCTTTCTAAACCAGTCAAGAAAGAGTGTAATACACTACCATTTCTAACATCTCTGTTATTGAAAGCTTGCTTATTGAAGTTCCTTTTGAGAAAATAATGGGGAATTTGGCATAAGTTGTTAAAAAAAATATATATATATATATATATATTCATTTAGATTTGTTAACAAGTATAAAGTAACAAAGACACACACAAACACACACACACACACACACACACTTTTTTTTTTTTAGAAAAGGTCTAAGTTTCCCAGGCTGGCCTTGAACTTGTGATACTTCTGCCTTAGCCTCCTGAGTATCTGAGATTACAAGCATGTGTTACCATTCTTGGATAGGGCTGTCTTCTTGAACAAATTTTAGAAAGGATTCTTTGAGCCTTCTTTTCAACTAGACATTGTCCTTTGGTCTTGTCTTCATCCTGGGGATAGATAGCAATTCCTTCCTCTCTTGATATCTGACCATTTAACCTGCCTTCTTCAAGAATCTTGTCAAGTCAGTTTAGTAAGAATCCCCCTGCTCTTGTTCTCTTCTGTTAGCAATTATTCACCCATGAATCCCATTATTCTACTTAGTGGCTATGAAGCCCATTTCTTCGCTATGATTGGAGCTGATCTCAATCTCTTTTGTGCTAGGGAAAAATCTTGATGCTTACTCACAATAGCTCTGAATACCATTTCTTATCATCTTAATAAGTGTCAGAATAATTCTTTTCTTTAACAAAAGGAATGATTTTGTCTGTCACAGTTCCTATATCTTGACATGTTCTTTTATTTTTTCTTTTGTTCATTCTATCCAGGTTGTATTCAAAATGAATTTAAATTTTTTTCATTCAATTTATTCATTTAAAGCATTCTGAGGCAGTATTGCTTGATCCTTCTCACATTTACTGAGGCCTTCTGTGCTATATCATAGGCTTTTTCATAAAGTGTGCCACATGCACTAACATGGAGTTCCCTATATGAGACTGAGAGGGTCAGGGTTTACCTTGCCTAGTGTGAAGGAATGGAAAGGTTTGAAGAGAAAATTCAAGTAATGATATCCTACTATAAACAACTTGTAAGAACTCATTGGTCTCTTGGTATATCCTAGGGAGGAACAGCAGTGGGAATGAGGAAAAGATAGACAAGAGACAAGAACTGGATCAGTTAGAGGTCTCTTTACAGGATGGAAAAAGAGGATTGAACAATAGTAGGGGTGTTTATCTATACCTTTGCAAAGTTAGTATCACCAGACAGCAGATTGCTTAACAACTAATGATTGAAATTTTACAGGCAGGATTCTATTCTCAAAACTGAGGTAGCTTGACTGCTTCAGGCACTCTGGCTCTGCCCTTCCCTCACACATACAGCCAATTTCCAACTTCAGCCACTCCCAACAAAGACTGAGCGTCTTTCTAGTCTGGTAAATGGTATACTTTGGGTCACACTGGAAAATGACGATGTTCTGGATGCTACTGATTTGATCACCTATTCACTAGGAACACATTAGCTCCACAATGTAGTTCATTTGTCCCTAAGTACAGGCAAAAGGACAAACAGCCACAAGTGAGTGAAGGGCTGCAGCAACAGTAGGCAAGTAGTAACTTGCCCTAGAGACTTGAATGACAGGATGAAAAGAGGTGCAGTAGCTAAAGGAAGTTCTTATCTCCTTTCTCCTCTTTCCTGCAGGGTTGAGAAAAATAATAAAACCATGGAAGCAATGCGATGCTTCCTAGTTATCCTGGACATTTCAATTTTCTGACCGTCTTCCTTGCTGGTCACAAAACATCTCAGGGATCTATGGTGGAGACCCAGGCCTGCTCTGAGCATTGTTCCTTGGGGAGCAGGGACAGACCAGAAGAGCTATTCTTTGGCACAGGGACAGCAAAACTACCCAGGATCTTCTGGTCAGGTCACAAGAGAACATGTGCTGGGCTAGGATGTAAACAGCATTGCTTGGTGTTTCTTACAAATATTGATACATTTCTTCTTGCCTTCTCCTGCTGCTGAGAACATTTTTATCTCACCCTACCCAGATACAGCCTGGGAAATCCTGGAGTCCAGCAGACTATTTAGGCTATTATAGACTTTGAAGAAAAATGTCATGAATGGATGAATCAAATTGGAATTGGGATGAGTCTAACTTAACTTGTGACTCTCCACCATGAGAGTCACAAACTGATGTGGCAATCTGCCCAACTGCATTTTTAAAACTATAGCTAGATGAATTGAGGCCACTAGCAATATTTGAGCCAGAACTATGGTCTATTTTCACATGGAAATAGCTGCTCAAATAAGCAGCTTAAATGCAGACAGGCTAGGAACTCTGCCGGCTAGGGTCCCCGTCTGAGGCTGTCATGTTTGAAAGACCTTCAGGCTGATAGCTTTTGGAAACACTGGATTTCTGTAGCACGTATGCCGGAGAGGTATAGTAGCTACACAGAGAGCTCTCATGGACCTTGGCTTTGTCAGGGCTGAAGATGAGAGGAACACACAATACAAAACAGGATTCTTGACAATCACAAGTAGAAGAGGACTTGATTTTAATTATTTAGCTCTTGAGGAACCCAGACTTTGTTGATGGACATAGGAATGCAGGATATGATTTGGGCTGAACTCTTATCATGTTTGAATTCCCTCTATGTGCTGGCATAGCATTCAGAGTATGAATAACATGTAAAGTTCTGAATTCAAAGCTATTTTCTCTGGAGGGAATTAAATAGGTCAGATCCTGGATCAGGGAAAGCAGGCATATTTTTGTTGATTAAAAGACATAAATTATGTTGACTATCAGAAAGTACAGATAATATCAGACATCTAAAGGTCATAGGATTTCTCCTGAGCTTAGATAGGTAGATTCCTCAGTACCTTGTTTCATTGTGGAAACATCTCTTCCTTTGGAAGCCAATTTATTATTTTATTATTTTGACTATATATTTCTCCTTATTGCCTACCTCTAACAAACTATATTCTCACAAAGAGGATGTTTTATAAATACAATCAAAAAATTTTCTCCTTTACTTTGGGGATTTTACTTTGGTGCAATAAAAAGAATTTATTAATTTAAAAGTTTTTTTTTTTTTCAAAATGCAACTCTACTCCATGTTTAATTATATACAATTTAGGTCACCTCATTTTAAATAGGCTCTGCAGTAGCTCTCCCCAAGCTACTGTCTATGTTTTGTGTAAGTTCCCTATTACAGAAGAAAAGCTCAGACAGAAGTTGAAGACTAGTGTTTCCACTATGTAGTAGCCTGCAGATAGTTTTCTAGGGCAATAAGACGCAGATGGAACCGGGATATACTGAGTCACCTGTACTGTATCTTCTCTTCCAGCAGATTTGGGAGGTGAGGCCCTCCCCATGTTTTAGGGGTGGGGATAGGAAGAGGTGAAGGCAGGGGAGAGGGTGGAGAGTGGTAGGAGACCTCCTTCTCTCCAGGTTCTGTGTGAGCACCTTTGTGTGGGGAGACAGCAGGCCTGATATAATTGGAATGCTAAGATGAAAGCCCCAGGATGCCAAGTCTTTCACCTAGGTTTGAAAATAGGCTCGAAAGGCCCATGTGGTAAGAGCTCGGTTTACAGGGTCACCACAGATACCTGAAACTCCCTGCAAGGGAGTCTACTATAGTAGACTGGACACCCCCCAGTAATCCCCTCCTATTTCATATGCTAGAAACTTAGTCCACAATGCAACTGTACTGGGAGGTGGGGCTTAATGGGGACATTTAGTTCACAAGAGCTCTGGTCTCATGAATTGAGTAATGCTATAAAAATGTTTTTTGATGAGTGGGCTTTCTGTTTCTGTTCTGCACTCATGTTCCTTGTGATAGTATATTAAGAAAGCCTTTGTCAAATGCCAATACTGGGGCTGGGGAGATGGCTCAGTAGGATAAGCGCTTGACTGGCAAACTCAAGGATCTGAGTTCAATCCCCGGTTCCGCAAAAAAAAAAAAAAAAAAAAAAAAAAAAAAAAAGGCCAATACTACTATCTGATTACCCAGCCTCTAGAACTGGGAGAAACAAATTTATCTTTATTATGCATTTTCTAGTCTCAGATATTGTTACAATAGCACAAAATCAACCAAGACCATCAAAACTGACATTGTATTTCCCTTTTGCTCTTTTAAAGTATCATTTTTGCTCAGATGGCTATTAAGTGCTACACTACCTAAGGCCCTGCACAAGGGAGAGATACACTTGCATCCCACCCAGCCACTCAATGTTCATGTCATTTGGACACACACTTGTTATTTGCTATGACCTCTGTCCTTTCAGATTATTATAAGGCAAGGAAACAGAAAGCAAATAATTTAAATAATATATATCACATCTTAAAATACATTTCTGCTTTATGTGACTGGATTCTATGACTCATACTACCTGATAAATATGCTGCAATCCACAATCTATAACCTTTCTGCCTCCCCAAACAGCAGGGCAGAAGCTTTATTCTCGGTCCTCTTGTTCAAGAGGCTCTATTGCTATCTTTCCCTCCCATCTGATTTCTCTGCCAGGTTTCTTATTTGAATCTCACTTTTCCCAGGAAGCCTCTCTACTCTTTTCCAGTATACCTGGATCTCTAGTAATTAATCACATGAGTGTTTCTTCTTCTTCTTTTTTTTTTTTAATTTGTCATGCCACGTGTTCATCTAATCTCAGAGTCCAACTCTGAAAGGGAAAGTGCTGTTATCTTACACCAAGGAAGAATGTTTTGAGACCTGCCTTGAGAAGGTTTGCAGCAAATGCTGTCACTTCTTAAAGTAAAAGTCAGATAAGAGACAAAATGTGCTAACTAATGACTTTAAGAATGTTAGTCCTAGCTAACCTACTTTAGATTATTCTCACTTGTCTCAGAGGTACTTCCAATTTTGTCACCTAAGAGTTCAATTTCTGAGTCTCCCTGTATTCCAATTCATTCTCTTCTCTTCTCTTCTCTTCTCTTCTCTTCTCTTCTCTTCTCTTCTCTTCTCTTCTCTTCTCTTCT
>NW_004524614.1:6460159-6498883 GCF_000260255.1 Octodon degus | reverse complement strand
CACACACACACACACACACACACACACTCAGTACTGGGCATTGAACCCAGAGCCTCCTCACCTATGCTACTGAAACCTGCCATTAAGCTATATCCCTAACCCTTTTTGAGAACGGATTTCTGCTAAGTTGACCAGGCTGGCCTTGAACTTGCAATCTTTTTCTTCCAGCCTCTTGAGTAATGCCCATAGGCACATGCCATCACACTCAACTTCTTCCCACCATTTCTATTTCAGTAGGTGCTGCCCCACTCATCGAGGTCCCCAACCCAAAGCCCCAGCCTCATCTTTGGGATCTACCTTTGTTTTCCTCTCTAATTGAACACACTGCCATCTTACCCAACTTATTTGTCACCTTTTCTCCTAACCATCTCTCCAACCACCCATATACTTCTCTTTATCTCCACATCCATGCAGCAGTCCACGCTCTGTCACTCTGTCCCACCATCTACCGCCACAGCCTCCTGTTGGTCTCAATGCCCAGGCGCCATCCACATGCAGGTCTAGTCACTCCACCCTCCACCCACAGGCTTCCTGTTTGCTCTTAGATCCACAAATGTCAGGCTTTCCAAGGCCTGGCTGTTAACGTCCTTCCAGCCTCAGGCTCTGCTATCTTCAGCTCCTTCCAACTCCCATCCCCCATCCCACAGCGCATTTCACACGCAGACCCTCTCACCCCACCTGCTGGCAGCACTGCTCCTGGACTGTCTACTTCCATCACTTCCTCTGGCAAGAGATCAGTTCCCTGACCTCATGGTCTATGTCACATGCTACCTCAGTGCTTGCGGGGTTTATATTTGGGGTTATTGGTCAAACCTGAGCTTTGGGAGTACACAGAACATGGGCCTGTTTGTTCTGTGCTGCATGCTCAGTGCTGAGCCTGCTTTCTTGCGCCGAGCAGGCAACCAGTGAGATGGCTGTGCTGGAATAAACAGTCATCAGAGAACAACAGAGCATTTCAAACCATTTTCATGTATATTTCCTTGATTTCCCTTCATAACAGATTTGTTACTGAGAGAAACATTCTGGGGTGATCAAAGATGAGACCCAGAATTTCTGATCCTCAATTCTGTTCTTTTCTTTTTGCAATTGGGTTTTTTCGCCCAATGTAGTAAGTATCATTCTAAATATAGGCTAAAAGGAGGCAGCAGAATGTTTTGATGAACACAGATATTCACGTTAGAGTCACCTTGCTTTAGATCCCAGCCCTGCTTTGATTTACTAGTGCGACTGTAGACAAAGGAATCCATCTCTCTAAGCTAATGATGTGCCCATCACTGGGTTAATAAAACAATTAAATGGAAAAATGTGATTAGTATCTACCCAAGTGATTGGCATATAGTAAGAATATAAAAAAGTTAGCTAATAATAATGATGAACAAACAGTATACAAGTTCCTTTTAGTTCCAGACCTATAAGGAATTCTTAAATTTGGCATATGGGCTATGGGCTATGAGGACTGTAGCTTCTGACTATACAGTGTCAAGCTCTTTCATCTCATTATATTAAGAATTTCAGCTCTTTGCCTTCTTTGCTTGCTACAACTTCAAACTTTCTCATCACTCTGCCCAGTCTTTGCTTGCCTCCAAGTTGTTCCTGGCCCAGGGCTTCCTCTCTCTTAGCACAGCCCCTGCATCTGGGAAGAAGCTCAAATGTCTGTTCCTATACAACCTCAGCTATACCTCACCACCTTCAGGTCTAATTTGGGTCACTTCCCTGCCCTCTTACGTCTCTACCATATAGTCCTCTTTAAATCAGTGTAGATTTTCCTAGACAGGCATGCAGAAGAGGACAGTCACAGCTGTTCCCCAGCATGCGAACTTCCTGAAGCACCCATTTCTTCTTCACTGATAAAAACAATGAACCAAAGAACCTTTTTTCTCAAGTGCATTCCTTCTTATAGTAGGAAACCCCCTAGATAGTATGTGAAACTGGAGAAATCCCCTCCTTCCTGGGAGCTCCCCATTTAAAGCTTTTGTCTATAAAGATGAAGCAAATGTTAATGTGTCACTTTAATAATACAAATTCACAGGAACAGCAATAATTTTATCATCTGAAACTATCATCTAAGGCAAACTGAGTTATAGCTGTTCAATGTCAGGGCCAGGGTGGTCATGCCGATGCCAGCACTCCCTGAGTGGGTGACTGTCTCACCATGGAGCTCTACTGCCCTTGCCATGAGGTACAGGATACCCTGTGAACTGAGTCCTGGGCCACTGTGACTTTTCATTGTGAGAAAAAGTGGGGGAGGAGGGAAAGAGCACAGACTGGGAGCCAGATGCCTCAGTCTCTGTGCTGACCCTGCTCAGTTGTACAGCCTCAGCTACACGAGCTTCACCGAGAACCTATGTTCCATCTGGAAGATTATTTCCTATACAGGCTGTTGTCAGAGCTCTGGGGTCTCATCTGGAGACCAGAACATATGGTGAGCCTTTGTCTCTGAGTTCTGTAGTCTATGGATTCTTCATCCACAGATTCATCCAACTTCAGATTTAATTAAAAGAAATTGTGTATAGAAGTTGTGTCAGTGGTAGAGCTAGTGTGATTGTTAAGCATAATGTCAGTTTGATTGATCAGTAACACCTCACAGATTAGTAAAGCATTCTTCTGCATGTTACTGTGGGGTGTTTCCAGATGAGGCTGGACAGAATATAAGAAAAAGGAGGAGGCTGGTATTTGTTTAAGAACTTCCATTCTGCTTGAGCAAGGGTTTCTTTTCTTTCTTTATTTTTTAATGTATTTGGTACAGGATCTCACTATGCAGTTCAAACTCATAGTGATCCTATTTTCAGTTTCCCCAGAGCTGAGGTCACAGGCATGTACCGCCACACTCCGGACTCCGTCACTGGTTCAGCACACCCACAGGGTGGGGCCAGTGTGACATGTAGTGCCAGGGATTGAATCCTGGTCCCTGTGGTTGCTTAAGCAGGCGCTTAGCCCGCTGAGCAATCTTGCTGACCCTGAGCAAGTTTTTTGCAACTGCCAGCAAGTATGGATATCGGCCTTTCATGTGGACTCACACCAGTGACTCTCCAGGGAGCTCCAAGGCCCCTCAGGCTCAGACTGGCACTGCATCCTTGAACCCGCTGGTTTTTCTGCTTCTAGCTTCTTGGGCTGAGCATTTTCTGGACCCTCTGGCTTGGCAGTACACATTCTTCCACCACTAATCCTGTGGTCCTGCCTATCAAAGCCCGTTTTTCCCCTTTTCTCCCTCTTCTATCAATTCTGTTCTTCTAGAGAATTTTAGAATTCTCTAAAATTTGAGGTGGGTTTGATGTCTAGCACCAAATCTGAAACAAAACCCCAAACTAAATACATTATGTCTACTCTGAATGTGCACACTTTCCTTTCTTCCATTATTCCTGAAATAATGCAGTATCACACTTACTGACTAGCACTATATATCTATTATTATGAGCAATCTAGAGATGATTTAGGATAATCAGGAAGATGTGCACAAGTTCTATGCCAATACTATACCATTTGACACTAGTATTGGCATAGAACTTGTGCACAGGGACATGAGTTTCAATAGATTCGGGTATCCAGACATCCACTTCCCTAAGAATGTCAAGGGAGCACTGTATCACCAGGTCAGAAGGCACTGATATCTTTAGTCCTTCCTGTTTTCAGTCCTAAGCTTTTTTAAAAAGTATATTATATATATGAACATAGTAAGTTCCAAAGTATTTAAAGGTACACTTTCCTTTGACTGCCCTAAATCTCTACCTGTAAGCTTTTGTTTTTCCTCAGTACTGGGCAATGCAATCTAGTTGCTTGAAGGTAGAGTTAAATCTCATAATTTCTCAGTTTTAGTTTCTGTGTATCAGCCACTTTCCAGTATGAAAATAGTCTCCTGAGTTTTCATTCTTTTCTGCTTCCTTCTGGGGCTGAGTTCTCACTCCAAGGGACTCATGTAATGGGTGCTGGTAGGAGTAGGCACGTGTTCTCTTCTTGTTCTCTTTCCAGCAGGCTCCTGGGCACCAGCCTTTGAGCCACAACTCATCTGGGTGCAGACAAAGGAGATATCTTTTACACCACACCTAGCTCAGTGCATAACCACTTACCCACAATTCCCTGTGAGGTAACTTTTGGCTGTTGGTCTCAATAGGCGCTCTGTTCCATCCTGTTTAGACCCAATTCTTGTCCAGATCTGATGCCCCACTCCATGATCCATATCCAAAGCACAGAGTTGCTATCAATGTTGTTCTTCACCCTTGGACTCAGCCTGAGGCAGGTACGAAACAGACCAATTTTCAGTTCTCAAGACTCCTCTGGAATACTCCTCCTGCTATGGTTTAGATATGAGTTATGTGTGTTCCCTAAGGCTTTGTGTGTTGGAAGCCTGGTGGCAGTATTAAGAAGGGGTGGGACCTATCAGTGATTGAGTCTACAGGGAAGTCCCTGGGTTGTGCAGTGGAAGTGCAGTCCTTCTAGCTCTTATGGGACCTAGCCACTCTTTGATTTCCCATCCTGACATGTAGCCACTCTCTAGCACATGCTCCTGCCACAATGCCATCTACCATTCTATAATGCAGCCAGTCATATACTGTTTGGGCTTTACACCCCAAAAGCTGTGACTTAAATCTCTTTTCTTTACAAAGTATTCACCTTTAGGTATTTCATTAGAGCCAGACATAGTCACTTTCCTTTCCAAGATTGGATCATTTCCAACTAACTGAAAGTGAATGGGACAATGGAGATTAGTTTCTGCCTGGATTCCTTGCCCTTTGAGAATATTTTATGTCTCTCGCCCTTTTGAGTATGAATCTGAGCTCTGCGTTCACTGTTATGGTAAGGGGTACGTGAGCCTTATCACATCACGGGGCAAGAACATTAGGGAATTCTGTGAACACTACTCAGATCAACACCGCACTGTAGTATGTCTCAGAATCAATCTCTTCTCATAAATGAGAAACCTACCCATCAATCACTAATATATTTCCCTTTTTGCAAATTGCAGATGAATAAGACTCAGTAGAGAATACAAAAATGACATGAATTGCGCCTTACTTTTTAAATTCACATTTTAAATCAACATAAACACGAAATTCATGGTGTTATGTGTTTGTGTGACATTTTTCTGTACAGTTCCAGAACTTTTAAAGCATGCATAAATTCATGAAATTACTGTCACAATCAGAATGGGTTTAGGTTTCTTGATGTTCATGCTTTTCACCATTTGGGAAGTTTTCAACCTTTTTTTGTTTTTGTCCTGCACTGGGGATTGAACTCAGGACCCTGTGCTTGTCAGGAAGGTGTTTATCCTACTGAGCTATCTCCCCAACCCCTCAATCTTTTGTTCTTAACCACATTTCTGTACTACATTCTCTCTTAGTCTTCAATAATGGAAATATTAATGATTTTTAATATTATGAACAGCTTCACCATTCTGAAGACACCTCCCTCTGCATACCTCTTGCTACCCCGACTCCTGGCAAGCACTGATCTGTTCCCCTGTTAGGACAGTTTAGTCTTTCGAAAACCTTGTATTGGGTGTCGCATGAAGCCTGGAAAGTGGTCAGAGGTGCTGGTATGGCTTGCAGCGGGGACCTGGTGGGTGCTGCCGGCTTGGCAAACAAAACCCCTGAAATTCTGGACAACATGGGAGATTGGCTGCGGGCGTCTACCGCTTTGCCACTGACAGGAATGACTTCTAGAGGAACGTGATCCTCAATTTGGGACTCTTCGCCGTAGGAGTGTGGTCAGTTAGGAACTTGAGTGACACTGTTCTACTGGCACCTCAGCCAGGGGTGTAGCCCCACAGGGAAATGAAATTCCTACGCTGTAGCCAAACCCTCCAAAATGAGGACCTACAGTCTGTGACCAGCACAAGATATACTGTGATGGCAGCTGAAGTTGACTCATAGGGGCCCTTCCTCTTCTCTTCCCTCCTCGAACTGCATTCTCTGCTTAGCAGCTGCCCACAGCTATTGTTGCCTCTGTTCTGTAAAGTTCTGTACATAGCCTGTTTCTGTAGGGGGCAGTCACTGTTGTGTCCTAAGGAGCACTAATGGTGCTTTAACAAATATTTGAAATAAAGACTGTACACAAAAGAAAAAAAAAGAGAAAACCTTATATCAATGGAAGCTTAAACTTAACATAATGCCTCTGACAATCACTCACCTCATTACACGTAACAATAACTGATTCCTATTTTAATGCCTGTGAGAAAAACACCTCTTTCACGCGTGATTCTGGCAGTTTTAACTTTTTCTGTGTCAGTGTCATCGGCCATGTCCAAGAATCAGCTTTTAATTTCATTTTTTGATATTATTTTTCTGTTTCCAATTTCTCTCATCATTATTTCCTTCCTACTATGTGAATTTGGCCCAGTTCTCCACCTCCCTCCTGCCCCTTTAGCTTACTGATGTGGAACCTTCTTAGTATCTTCAATACTACATTTCTAGATATTAACGAGTGACATTAATGCTGTGAGGCTCTTTCCTCAGCATTGCATTTTCCATATTTGACAAAATTTGATGTGTTGTTTTTTTTATTTCAGTTCAAATATTTTCTGATTTCCTTGAGACTTCTTTGATTTATGATTTAGAAGTGTTTCATCAGCTATCTAAGTGCTTAGAGATTTTCTTGTCGTCCTCATTTTGTTTAATGTTAGTTTCAAACAGCATACTTTACGTAATTTTAATCCTTTTAAGTTTGTCAGTTTTCTGACACAGAATACAGTCTATCTTGGTGAATGCTCCACATCCACTTGAAAAGAATGTGCATCCTCTTACTGTTGGCTGGAGTATTCTAAAGACATTAATATTATTCTGTTGGCTGAGGTTATTCAGTTCTTCCATATTCTTGCTAGCTTTTTGTTTATTGTTTCTGTTTATTACTGTATCAGTCACTTTTCCACTGCTGGAGCAAAATAACTGACACACACACACACCACAAAAGTGCAGAGGGTTATTTCCTAAGCCACACAGAATCTTTAGCTCACTGTCCTTCAAAGTTTTGGCAACATATAATTGTCCTTAGCCGGTCTGTAATGATACTTGTCATAGAGGGTTTCCATCAAATCAGCATAAAGTAGATGGATAGATAGTATTTTGGGAATTCCAGTAGACTCTGAGTCTGTAGCAGTAATTCTATTAACTAAAGCTGATATTTGTGATATTAAAATGTCTAATATTGTGAACTTGATAATGTTTACAAATAATTGCTACAGTTTTTATTTGAGTCTTTGATAATATTAGGTCAGTGAAGTTCTAAAGAAAGGAGATGCTCATGTGAAAATAAACACAACACAGTAAGGTGAACAAGGCCAGTCCTTTTCTGAATTTGTCCCCCACACCCACACTATTTTTATCGTTATTTACTTCTGTTATTCCTATGTTTCTTCTAGTATTACTTTCCATCTGTCTGCAGAACTTCTTTTTTTTTTCAGAACTTCTTTAATGGTTATTTATTTTTTGTGTTTTTAGGGAAGGGTCTGCAAGGTGTTCAGGGTCTCACTTCTAGATCGGACTCATTGTGATCCACCTGTTTACAGCCTCCCAAGAGCTGGGATTACAGGGGTACACCACCAGGCCCAGTCTCTATTGCCATCTCAGTACACCCCGGGAACAGGGCCGGCATGGCAGGCCCGGGGATTGAACCCCTGGTCCCTGCACCTGCTTGCAGGTGTTTTAATCCACTGAGCTATTTGGCTGGCCCCCTTTAGTGGTTATTTTAGACCAAGACTGCTAACAAGGAAATTCTGTTAGTTTTTCTCTATCGAAGAATGTGTTCATTTTATCTTCATTTCAAAAAGCTATTTCCACTGAATGCAGAATTAGGGATTGATTTTTTTTTAGTACTTTGAAAATTTTTTACTGTCTCTGCCCTCCATAATTTTCTGAGAAAATTATACTCATTCAAGCTGTTCGTTGTTCACCTGTAGGTAACATAGAAGTTTTCTACAGTAGCTTTCAATATTTTTATTTACTATTAGTTTTTACCATATCTGGACATGGGTTTCTTGATGTTCATGCTTTTCACCATTTGGGAAGTTCTTAATCCTTTTTTTTGGTCCAGTACTGGGGATTGAACTCAGGACCCTATGCTTGCCAGGAAGGCATTTATTCTACTGAGCTATCTCCCCAGCCCCTCAACCCTTTGTTCTTCACCTCATTTCTGTACTACGTTCTCTCTTGGTCTTCAATAATAGAAATATTAATAATTTTTAATATTATCTCATACACTCCCTAGCACCCAGTTTTTAAGTTATAGTGTTTTCTTGTTCAGACTGAACAACGCTTACTGATCTACCTTCACGTTCACTGTCTCTTCTCTATCATCTCCATCCAATGAGCTTATTTTGATTATCCTGTATTTCTAATATTTTTCATTTAGTTCTTTCCTGTATCTTTTATTTCTTTGATAAGATTTTCAACCTTTCTATTCAAGAGTATTTCCCTTTACTTTTTGGAGAATTGTCAAACAAAGCAATGTCTACCATATCCACGTCACTGTTTGTTGACTGCCTTTTGTCATTTAGTTCACTGTACCTTGGGCAGTGTCTGACCAAATGGTGGGTATACTGAATATTACATTATTAAACTATGGGTTTTCTTTATATCCTACAAAGAATGAAGAGCAGGCAGCTGTCAGAGTTCAGGTCAGTGGTTCTATCCAGCCGTATGTAGGTTGCACTCCCAGGCCAGCTGTGGCAGTGCTACCAGACTCTGTCCCACATTTGAGCCACATTAAGGCTAGTGTGGCGTGTGAGTGGTAGTCTGTCCTGAAGTTCATCTCTCCAAGTCCTTATGGGCTTTTACAGTGAAATTCATATATATGCAGCTCAGGAATGAGCCAAGGGTTCACAAGCAATTTAGGAGGTCTTCATCCTGAGCTCTTCCCAAGTTCAGCCTTCTCATTCCTCTCTAGTTCCTTGGGGATTCACTTCTTGTCTTCCAGCCAGAAATCTTATACTATAGTTACCCTCCCCACTGTGCTCGTATCTGTGGCCAAGTGGAAGAACAGAGAGAGGATAAAGGCAGGGGAATCTCCTCAACCCCATGGGGATTTCCCCCATATTTCCCCCCACAGCTCATCCTAGTGGACAGGAAAGCTGTCTTTCCTTAGAGTGTGGCTTTGCCAGGTTCTTGCTGCTACCCACAGGTTAAAGACTGAGAAAATAAAGAAGAAAAAGATTCCCTTAGCCCCTTGTGAGGGCTAGCAGCTCCTTCCACTTCTCAAGCCAAAACTCAAGGTTTCTCCCACAACATACAGGTGCTGCGTCCAGGCATCAGTCTGCACCAAATTTAACTGTGGAGTACTGGAGAGAAAAGCCTACAGTTTCCCTGTCAGTTCGATGATACTTTAAATTGCATTCTTCCCAGACTGCCTATTACACATGCTTTTTTGGAGTCCTCATTACATTCTGTCCATGTTTTATTGTTTTCCGCGTGAGGGGTCAGGCAGATTGTGCTCCTACCACCTTATCCAGGTCCGAAACTCAGTGAAAACCACCTGATTAGTTTTTATGTTGGGTCTTAATATAAGAAGTAGTTATTCTGGGGACTTGGGATGTAATTCAGAAGGATATCTGAGTGGAATTTTCTCGAAGGGAAGCTCTGTGTCCTATGTAGTTTATTATTCCAATACGTAGCGGATATTTGATAAATATATGAGAAATAAAACAATATAGAAGGTATTATTTGATGAAAGCAACCTGAGTTATTTAGAATATTGATGTTATAATACCTAAACCAAAAGGACAATGTCAAGATTAAGTGAGATGCTATGTATACAAAAATAAAGGGCATAGAAATGCCGAGGATACATCAGGTATTTCCCCCTAAATCTTGGAAGCTTTTAAGCAGATTTTTGAGTTTGAAGCAACAGACTCTCAAGAACTATAATTGAACATCACCTGAATGTTCACATCACTGGAAATCAAGAGAATAGGGCAAAAATATCAAAAGCTATATTCATGCATTTTGTATCTTACTGGAGAACTGGTCCCTTTATCACCACATATTGTCCCTCTTGAGCATAGTATTTTTTTCTGACATTTTATTTGTCCAAAATTAACAGTTATTCCAGCTCTCTTGATTGGTGTGAATAGAACATCTTTCTCCACCTTTTTATTTTTAATCTAACTGTTATATTTAAATTACGTATAATTGGTATATCAGGCAGATTTTTGTCTCCAGGCGTATACAACCTGAAGGAGAAAGGTTGGTTTTGGCCTGCAGTTCCAGTCCACAGTCAGCTAACTCCAAGGCAGAAGCATTGTGGAAGAGTACGACAGAGGAAAGTCACTCCCTTATGGTGACCAGAGAAGACAATGAAGAGAAGGAGCTACTGGAAGAGGTCAGGAGCCGGACACAGCCCCATGACCTCCCAGAAATACACATTACTCACATCCTAGGCAACTCTCAAATTAATCAAGTTGACAAGATTAATCATCGCAGTTGGGTTCTTAAGTCATTTCTGACTATCTCCCTTTTAATTGGTATGTCCAGATCACTCATACTTAGCAAGTTTTAACACAGTTAGATTAACAACTGCCACCTATGCAATCACTTTTCATTCATTGCAAATACCCTCTTCCCACTAGCCACCTCTTTTTTTTTCTTTTTAAATGTATTTAATACAGAGTCCATAGGGTCTCACTATACAGATCAGACTTGAAGTGATCTTCCTGTTTTCAGCCTCCCAAGCGCTGGGATTATAGGCACGCGCTACCACGCCCAGTCTCAATCGCTGTCTCTGTGTGTACCGGAGGCGGAGCCGGGAGATAGAATCCCCATCTCTGTATCTGCCTAAGCAGGTGCTTTAATTTGCTGAGCTATCTGGTGGGCCCTCCACCTCTTTTTCTGCCTCCTTCATGTACTTAAAACAAATGTAGAATCCTGGATCCTGGGTCTGGATGTCTTTCAAATAGAAATAAAAGTTGGGGAAATACTATTGAAGAAAAATATCACCTCCTATTTCTTCTATCAATGCACTAGTTATTATTAGTTTTCATTTTCAAGAGAACATTGTCAGGTAACAGAATTTCATTACTTTGAGACCTCAAATGTTTCTTGTTTTATTCCTAGTAGGCAGAAGTAATGGGCTTTCATTCGCCCCAGGGACTAAATTAAAGGTATAGATCATTTTGACTGTTAGGTTTGTACAATACATAATTGCTTTTATGCACTATCTCACAGGCAAACTGCTCGCTTTGTACTACATAAATCTTTTTCTTGCTGTCTTAATCATTTGACTATCAGGAATAAAATGAAAAATGAAAGGAATTATGTGTTTTTTATTTAAACTTAGTTTCAATTAACTTTGCGGGATAATTGAGCTAAGGTTCACATATTAGTGAACAAGGGGGAGAAGGCCAATGCTTGCTTTTTGTCAGCTCCTTGGGTTTGAAAGTAATGTTTGCTGCGACTTAAGCATAGAATTTCATTTCCAGACATTTTCCTGTAGATGGCGCCATTGTCCCTTCTCCTGGGGGAAGATGCTGGCTTCACCGGGGCTGAAACACACACTGCTAAAGAACACATAGAGGAACCAGAAAATCTGCCTGTTCTTAACCTCTTTAGAGATGCCCCTTTAAGACTGCCAAAGGCTAGGGCACTTCTCATCCTGTCTCCTTTTCGTCCACTGACGCCTGCACTATCAGTGTTCAGCGGTCTCTTCCTGGTTGGCTGCTGCAAGGCGAGGCTTTCTGCTTGCTTCCGTCTCTCTCAACGTCTTCTGTCTGTCTGGGGTCCCGCTCTTGCAAAGAGCAGGGAGAGAAAGCACAGATGTTTCCCAAGACACTGCTCTTGACTCGTGTACACTCGATCAGTCTCATCTCTTTCTTTGTCACTTCCACGTAAATGATTCCAAGTTTGCGTCTCGGGAGTGCCCCGTTTTCTCTCCTGACGTCTGCACCTCTGTTTCATCGCTTCATTGACATTACAGCATTACCACACAGAAAGAATCCTGGAAATCAACATGGGCCACTGTTGCGGCCCTGGAGGGACATGAGCTGAGCAGTCAGCACACACGGCAGGAACCAGAGCTAAGTAAATTTAAGAGCGGCAGCAAGTCACAGCCACAACGAAGTTCCTGGAGGAGATGGGAGGGACTATGATACGCTTGGAAGGTGGGATTCAGTTCCACGCTATAGCTCCCGAATTTCAAAGTGATGGGTGATATCTGGATTAGAAGTTTACTTCTGGAGAAATGCCCATCCTCACTGTCGTTCCTTTATTTGTTCCTGAACCCCGAGGGTTCACAGGAGCGTAGAATGTGCAGTTTCAGAGATAACCTAAAGGGGGCCCATGACCCCTTAGTACAGTTCTGAGCTCTCTGTATGCACTGAGCTTAATACATTTCACAGCTCTCTGTACAACTCCTAAATTCTTAGCGCCGACTTTCCAGTTTTGTGATTTCTACATAGATGTTATTGAGAATTTTTCTGGGCATTTGACACCTGTCAAACACCTCCCACCTAACCTGTCAAGCTCACAGCTGGGTCCTCAAGTCCTGTCCCTGCCGCCTCCTTTCCATTGAACCCCAGATTCGGTGACCCTTCTCATCTCTTGTGTGGACTTTTATTCTACCACCGGAGCCTGCCGCTTGCTTCCTTTACCCAGAACTTCTCCCCTACCATCCATCTCACACCCAGCTACCACATTCTTCTTCCTACGATGCAGCTTACACTAGTATTCTGTCTCATTCACGCAGAGATCCTGACTGCCTCAAGTAAAGATCCTGTTTTATTTGCTATTCACGCTCCAAACTCTTTGGCCTCACTTCTGTTCCTCCTTCATCCTCCCAACTTTAGGCAAGTTGGACTCACTGCCCTCTGCAGCAAGGACCTGCCCTTCCCCCATGTCACCCCTACTCATGTGCTGCCTGGTCGATCTACTCACATGTGGAGTGCTGATTCTTCCAGCTCTGCCTCTCCAGTATTACTTATTCTTCTAGGACGAGGTCATAAGCATCCCTGCACTGTGAAGGACCCCAGCTCCCCGGGATTACAGGGACAACTGTCCTCCTCCTGGGTAATTTAGAGTGCATATGTATTGACAAGCAGGAGGGATGCGGACAGTTGGATGGGGGCTGGGATCCTAACTTGCTGTCTACAGTGCGGGGCCATTTCCCTGGATAGGAAGCTACGGTGAAAGCTACTCTGTGACTTATGCCTTTCAGAAATCAGACCTCAGAGAGTGGCAAGGAGATGGCTCACTCTTGTTAGGAAATCACTGAGAGTTTTAGGTTTGGCTTTCAGTGGGTCATTCCCTCCCCCAGGCTGTAAGAAATGACAGCATCCTTAGAGGCCGAGTCAGGTTGCAGCAGCTCCACAGAAGCTTGCTATTTAGATGATTTTCCTGCCAGGCATGGTGACTTCCTAAAGAGAACAGTCTAACATATTTTCAAAACTGTGATCATTACATTGCAGGTGTGAGTTAAATTGTACTATGCAAGTACTCGGCAGATTAACAGGCACACTGTGTTGCCAAGGAAGAGAGGGGCCATTTCTAGTATCTAATGACAGCATGATCTCTCAGTTAGAGGCAGTGAATGAAATCCTAGATCCCAGGGCCCCAGGACCCCTTCACTTCAGTTATCCTTGAGGTGGGGCTGTTAGTAACTGCATTTAACCAAAACCAACCAACCAGCAAAACCCAAAGCAACTGAAGCGGGGTCTTTACTAACTTTATTTTCTAAAAAGACCCAAGTTGTAGGAAAAATTAGTGAATACACTTCTTATCTTCCTTGTCATCTGATTTATGTCACTTAGCATGATCACCTCAAGATGTACCCATTGTCCTTCCTATAAACTACTCAAATTTGTTCTTGATATGTTTGAGTAGTACTCCATAATGTACCCTCCTTTCCTTTTTTTCTTTCTTTTCTTTTTCTTTCTTTCTTTTTTTTTTGTTTTTTTGAAGTACTGGGGATCGAACTCAGGACCTTGCCCTTGCCAGGCAGGCTCTTATGCCACTGAGCTATCTCCCTGGATCCTTCACCTTTTCTATATCCATTCATCTGTTGATAGGCATATGGGCCACTTCCAGGAGTTAGGTGTTATGCTTGTGTGGCTGTAAGCATGGGCGTTCATGTAGCACTGTGAAATGATGTATTTAACTCTCTGAGGAAAATCTAGAAGTGGACTAGCTGGGTCAAATGCAATTTCTATCTCTAGCTTTTTGAGAGATCTCCATACTGATTTCCATAGTGGGTGCACTAGTTTATATTCACACCAATAATGCAGAAATTTCATTTTCCCCACAGCCTGTCTAACATTTGTTGTTTCTGAGTTCTTGATGATAACTATTCTCTGTGGAATAAGGTGGAACCTTAGTGTGCTTTTGTTATTTTAATTTTCATTTTTTGAACAGCCTAAGATACTGAATATTGTTCCATGTACTAATTGGCCATTTGTACTACCTCTGAGAAGCGTCTGTTACTTTCACTTGCCCATTTTATCAACTGAGTCTTTTATATGGAGGGGGTCTAATTTTTTGAGTTCTTTATATATTCATTTTCTCTCTGAGAAATTTGCTATCCCATTTGCTGATTCTTGGTGCTATTTCTCACGTAACTGGGAAGGCAACTAGGTTCTGTTCAGAAAGTCCTCAGCTACGCCTGTAGCAGACTGGCTTCTGAAAGTGACAAGGTAAACTCATCCCCCTTCCATGATGTCCACCTGCCTTCAAAAGTGTTGCTACATTTGAAAAAATGAACCACTTATGACAAAGCATATGAGATAAATCTAGTAACAGGGAAGTCAGTTTTCACCTTACTGATCCTGAGCTTATTCACCTCACCATGCAATTTATATTATCATCAGTGAGGTTGGCTTTTACTGGGCTGTGGAACTGAGAATTTTTGACAAATACCGAGGAACCTTTGCTACTCTATTTTCTATCCAAACTGCCACGATGTTTTCCATTATTGGTGTCCTAGGTCAGGCTATAGCTAAGGGATTCTGCCCACTGCTTTGTGGGATATTTTGGTGTTTGTGAATTACGTTATGACATTTCTTTAACTAGAGCTCTGAGAGTAAAAGCGAACTTTCCACTGCCGGGTATAATTTCTTTGACACATAGCATCCTTTCAGAACAACGATCACTGGAATCAGCAATTTGCCCCGCTGCTATTACTACTTCACCAACATGTCCCGACTCATTCTGTGCTGTCAGCACTGCCAGCCCAAATGCTCGCATATTCTTTAAGCCTTTAATTATTTGAGAGAAATTAAGGGAAGAGAAGACAACCACACGGCCCTGTTTATAAGAGGAAGGGGCACAGAACACTATGTTTCCATGCGCCTGTTTAGGCTTTAGGAAGCTTAGTGTTTCCCATTCTGCTCAGGGCTAATTACTGCTCTGAGAATCCCACTTGGGCACCACTGCTGAAACAGGAAGTCCTGTGGCAGGTGAACGTATGGGCTTCCCTCCTGCTGTTGGAGTGCTGAGGCAGACAGACATCCTGATGAAGCCATGAATTTGAAATTGGAATGCTTTAAATGGCTAAAGGAAGGAAACTTTTATTTTACAGAAGGATTCTTCCTGTCTCTTTTCTCATCTTCTTTATCACACCCTCTTCTCTGACCAAAGAACAGAGCCAGGTGTACGGAGCATGAAAGATGAAGCAGCCTGCAGCCCTTACAGAGAAATCACAGTTCTTTAACAAGTGTTCTCCATGCCCAACTCTGTATCTATAAACAGTTAACCCATTTACCAATAATGTACAGATAGGAAGAGTCCTCCGTTATCAGAGAGCAGCCACTGACACTGCCTCCCCAGGTATGCTTTTTCCTTCATCTTTACTAACCCCCAAATCCAAGCTACCCCAATCCCAGCTCTTCAAGTCTTCCCATTCATGGTAACCATGCTTTCCCTGAACACATAGCTTGCTCACTCACTCCTACTTTTTCTTTTCCTTCTTCCTTCCTCCCTCTTTCTTTTATAGTAACAGGTCAAAGAGTGCCTTATGCTACTTCCTGTTACCATGCTGCAGAGGCCTTTGCTTTTACATTACTACTTCTTTTTTCTTCCAATCATACTTTTTTAACCTCACTGTAACAAAACACTTTGAAGGCCAAGGGAAAAGGAAGTAGCATCATCATATCGTGGGAAAACTTGGTTGCTGCCCCTATATTTGTATCGTGAATCCATCACTTTCCAATTGTGCTGTGCCTAGAGGTTATGCAATGTGAGTCTCAGTTTTGCTAACATAGGAGGAAGGCATGTACACCAGTACAGAGAGTTTAAAGGTCAAAATAATGTATTAACAAGTTTAGATCATAGTAGATAGTCAATCCACAGGAGATCTACTGTTGTTAGGAAGCTCTGCTTTTTTGCTTTTATGAATGTTCTATCTTTTGTTAACATAAGTAAATTGAAGTTGAAATATATAACATATGTTTAAAATATATGCCCCTTGGCTGGGGAGATAGTTCAGCAGTCTAAGCACCTGTCTGGCAAGCACAAGGTCCTGAGTTCAATCCCTAGTACCACATGTCATGCCAGCCCCAGAGCTGGGTGTGGTGGTGCATGCCTGTAATCCCAGCACTAAGGAGGCTGAGACAGGAGGATCACTATGAGTCTGAACTGCATAGCTAGATCCTGTGAGATATATATATATATATATATAGATATATAGATATATATATCAGTAATGCCTAAGTGAACGTGGTAGAATGCAATAAATGTTGGTAAGTGAACGTGGAAAATGCAATACTAAAAATGAAAATTTCCATTATTATTTCCACTCTTTGGTAATTAAATTTTTTTAATAAAAAGTGAAATAGTAAGGTCTGGCCAGATAGCTCAGTGGACTAAAGCGCCTGCTTAGGCAGAGCACAGCAGCCAGGGTTTGATCCCAGTGTGCCATGCCGGCCCCACTCCCAGGGGCATGCTAAACCAAGATTGAGACTGGGCATAGTGGTGCACGCCTATAATCCCAGCAGCTGGGGGCTGAAAACAGGAAAAATACTATGAGTCTGATCTACATAGTGAGAACCTGTATTAAATACATAAAAAAAGAAATAGTAAACCAACACATTATATATTTTGAGAAGGAGGAGGCTGCAGCATCATTAATTTTGTGTTAAGTTTAGAAAATACATGGTACAGTATGGTATTGATCTGGAAAGTTCCCAAAAGCCCATGTGCTACACGTTTTGTGTACAGGGTTCTACTACAGGAAGGTGGTGGAATTTTAATGGGTGGAGCCTAGTGTGTGGAGGGATCTTTGGTCATTGGGGGTGTGCCTCTAAAGAGTGTGGGACCCTGGCTGTTCCTTTCTCTTTTTTGTCCACCTGCTCCTTATTCAGGACAGGGGTAGTTTTGCTCCATCCTACACTTGCACGTGATGTGTTTCCTCACACACTCAAAGCAACATCCAAAACTCTGAGCCTGAGGAAACTTTCTCCTGCCCCCGCCTCACCCCCACCCCCGCATGAGGGATCAAACTTGGGACCCTGCACTGGCCAGGCAGGTGCTTAAGCCACTGAGCTATCTCCCTGACCCTGAAACCTTTCTCCTAACTTGATTCTCTTATGCTATCATAGTAATAGAAAGCTAACACAGTACAGATGTGTTTAATATTAGTTTTCATACCTTTCTGAGTAAACTAGGAATAAAAAACCCCAAAGTCATTGTGCATTGTCACATTCATAAAGTTAATGATAAAAATGACAACAAATAAACCTAGAATATCAAATAAATATTGTTTTGTTCACTTTTTCTGTCTCTGGAACAAAACGCCTGACACCTGTGACTTAAAGGAGGAAGAAGAGGTTTACTTTGGCTCATGGTTTTAGAAGGTTCAGAGTTCAGTTGCTGGCTCTAAGGCAGAAATGGCATGAGGAAAGAAGCTGGCAAAGGAAGCTATCTAATCTGTGGCAGCTAGAAAGCAGAGCAAGGAAAAGCCAGAGCCAGAGATATGGCTTTAGAGGCCCAGCTGAGTGATTCTCTTCCCTCTCCCAGGCCCCACTCCTCCCTCTCATCCAGCTATGAAGCCCTCCTCCTTTAATTCACTAACGAGTACAGCACTCCATGACCGCAATGTAACCACCTCCTAGAAGCCCCCCTATGATATAATATCCACCTCTGAGGATATGAGACTGTGGGGGGGACACAGACCTAAACCACAACAAACAGGACACAGTTTACTAAGATAACCTGAAAATACACAACCCTCACACATAACTAGTATACAACACTATGCTGTTCTACATAAATTATACCAGTCTGAACAATGGGGACCATTCTCTGGATTATTTCATGGATAAACCACCAGGGGTTGCTAAAGAGTAGCATTCCCAGGAACCACGTACCAAGAGAAAGATTCAAATCATTCAACTTGACCCTAGAAGTGTGATTACCAGAGAGTCACACTCATTACTACACCACTGGAAGATCTGGGACCGTGGATCTCAGCGGGTCTGTTCAGCCCACTGAGGAACATGCCTTGCTTCAGGGGCATGCCTGCCCGGAGCCGGCTCGAGCCCAAGGCTGGTGTCCGCATCTCAAGGCCGCATCTTAAAATCCCCAAAGCTGCGTCAAAGCTGACAACTTTCACAGCCATTCTTCTAGGAATTGTAAGTGTGGTACAGAAACTGAAGATTCTTGTCTGAGTTTAAGTGTTTATAAAACCAGTGGATCAGGCTTATTTCTGATGCTTTCTTGATGGTATCAGCACAATCAGGAAAAAACATATTGGAGTAACTGAAGAGCTAGCCTAGAAAATTTATTTCTATCCTTAAAGAACACTCCAGGCCAAACCCTGTATGTAATATAAAGATTAAGTATTTGCTATCCAGGCTATTTGGGACCAAATGTTTTGGATTGGATTTTTTGTGTATTTTTTTCAGATTTTAGAATATTTGCACATACATAATGAGTTATTTTGGAGATGAAATCTAAGTCTAACAATGAAATTCGTTTGTTTTATTTATACCCTATACACATTTGGCTGAAGGTAATTTTATACAATATATTTAAAGTTTGCCTTTGTTTTTATTATAGCCCATTATACAAGGTCATATGCAAAATTTTTCACTTGTCAGTTCTCAAAAGGTCAGAACTCAAAATGTACTGGACTTCAGGTTTTCAGATTGGGGAGCTAAACAAATTTAATGAAGTCCGAGTGGCTTGGACTCAGGGTTCCCTTTATATAGCTCATCTAATCTGCTGTGAGCAGAATTCTTAAGGTTCCCTTGAACTCAAAGAATACTTTGAATATTTGCTCAAAGGACCTTCTGAAGAGGCATCATTAACCGTATTTGAAATGGAAGAAGTTGAGATTGAACAATATGCTCAGATGGGGCTTGACAGCAGAAGACAGGGATAGTGTTCCTATTGGTGATGATGAAGGGGTTCACAGAGGGGCACAAACTTGTTTCAAGACCCACTTCTGGGCAGAGACAGAGGTGGCATTCACGGTTGCCAGTACACTGCACCTCCCCATGCTCCACGGTGCTTTGCAGATGAATACGCTACAGTGTATAAAGGCAGCAGGCACATTTGCTACAGAATGGAGCTCTGCTGAGTCTTCTAACTGCACAGCAAAAACAGGCTGTAGTTTTGAACTGGCTACAGATGTGGTCCTTCCTCATTGCTGGTACACCCGACTTTGACCATATCTCACACACAATAACAGTATGTTTGTTTTCCACAGGAATGACATGGCCACTTCAGGCTTCCCAGCCTTGCATCTTCAGAGGACTCCATCATTGGAGGGTCAAGGCCTCTATGGCTCTGCTTTCCAAGATGTTACATGCTGTGTCACATCTCCTGGCCTACTCTGGCATTAAAGCAATGTGAAACACAGCCTGTGTCACAGCCATTGTTATCCTTAGTTAAGACACCTTGAAAAATACTGTGTCCCCTTTGTCTTCCTGGATTTATCTAGAGATAGAGAAGAAATCAGATAAAGAAACGAATGTATGGTATGGGTGGTGAAAGGCTTCAGTCATTTGAGAGGTCTCTCTGGAGAGCTGTTGGTGAAGCAAGTGAAATTCATATGCCCAGGTATATTGTGACATGCTAAATACAGCCCAGGTAGTAGGGAGGGCCAATGGCTAAGCCTACAAATCACCTGCTAGCCCCATCTGGTTTATGATATAAGAGAAAAGAGCATGCTACAGAGAAACAAATTCATGGTCCATGAGCCAAGACAGAACTTTGCTGGGGCACAGAAATGCAAGACCAGGAGACCCAGCCCTTCATTTTGGCACAATAACTCTTTCTTGTCACAGTGCCACAGTGGGCTCCAAAAGCTCCAAACTGTAAAACATAACACATATTACCCACATCTTGTATCAGTGTCTACTGATTCACCCATCCATAGGAAACTTTCATCAAGGATTTAATAAGACTCTGTGGACACTATCTGGAAGGAAGACTGACTCACTGAGCAGGCAGAGTAACAATATAAACACGAGCATAGAGTTGCAATGAACAGACCTGTTATATTTTCTTTATTATAGATTTAACAGTCTTTGGAAAAAATATATCTAGCTGAAGGACTAAAGCCATCTAATTCCTTCTGTAAAAAGAAAAGCACTCTGCGTTTGCCACAGAGAGCTAGACCTCACTGGCACCTCAGAAATGTGCACGTATGTTTAGTTTGTGTAAGGATGGGAGTATAACCACTTCAGTACCTCATACTTGACACTGATATTATTAGACCAGAAAGAAAGACAGAAAATCTAATTGGCTATTGACTGCTAGTATTCAAATTCTGGTGTGAGGAAGTTGAAGCTGTTCATAAAACTGAGATTTTAATGCTATGTATATCATTTCCTACAACAACAATTGGATAAATGACTCTTTTTGTAGAAAGCTTTTAGAAAAGAATGTCAAAGAGGAGTATCCCAGGCTGGCACACGGGAAAGCAGGGAGGGACACGAGAGCACAAAAGCTAAAAGATTCTCTGTACTTTGAGGTGCAAATGATAAATAAAGGAAGAAGACAGAAGACATGGTGCTACTTAAAAACTTCTGTTTTTCTTCTTTAAATTAGCCAGATCTCTGGGTAGCTTACTTTCTTACTCAGAGGGCATATTGTATTTCTGCCTTTTCTTTCTTAAATCTCAGGAGGTCCATGTATAAGCCCCAACTGCGCATTCACTGCTATGGTATGGATCTGGTTTGAGCCCTGCAAGACCCATGTAGAAATCCGGGTGCCAACCAAGTGACATTGGGAGGATAAGTCCTTGAGAAAGATTCGTGCATTTCTCTCCAGACTACATGCATTTTCTCAGGAACAGATTACTTTCTGCATCTTGTACAATGAATAATCACTAAGAAAACAATATCCAATGTATTAATTATTGAAACTGTCCTACTAATTTGATTTGAAACTGTCTTATTGCTATTTGTTTCTCAATAAAATTATGAGAAAAAAAAGAATAGATTAGTTGCTGAGAGAATGAGCTGTCATAAGCAGTTTAGCTCCTCCGGCCCCTCCCTCTCTTCACATATGCTTGTTTCCCTTCTGCTTTCTGTCACAATATGAAGCAGCTCAAGATTTTCACTAGAAAATAAATGCAAGTGCAGAACTATGAGCCCAAAATGAATTTTTACATAATTTTTAAAAATAAATTGTCATATGTTTTGCTATAGCAACAAAATGTCAACTGAGTCATTCATAATATTCATCTCTAAGGTCAGTGCTCATTTTTGCTTCCACGCACACCTTGGCTACCTGAAGGTAGGGCTCGAATGCAGTCAGATACCAGGCTGCCACCAGCAACTGTCCAGCGGTGAGAGGCTGGGGAGCTTACTGCTCTGCTACTGATAACGGACCTGGTACCCGGAGGGCCTCAGGAACCCCATCCACTCACTTAGAAGAAACCAATGGTCTCTGCATTTTCAGAAAACCCAAGTCTGCAGGGAGGACCCCTGCCCACCCATGCTGCTTTCTAAACACTGAGCAGGGCCCTGCTAAGGTCCCAAGGCCTATACATTCTACTTCCAGTCAGCAGCCCATGTGGGAGTACTATGGCCCTGAGGCCCTGTCAGGTGAAATGGGCAGACATTTCAGGTCGGCTGATCCCCTTTAGAAAATGCAAATAATTCCATGATAAACTTCAAGAATCCCATCTTTGGGGCCAGGGAGATGGCTCAGTAGAATAAGCACTTGCCTGGCAAGAGCAGGGTCCTGAGTTCAATCCCTGGTATGGAAAAAAAAATAATTCCATCTTCAAAAATGTTTATGTGTATCCTTTCCTTTCTTTCTTACATAATTTTCACATTTGGGATCCAGATGATTCATTCTGTTTTCCAAATTTTGTTGACACATGAGGATAAACTTGACTCGCTAACAATATAGGATGGTATATAATATTGATTATCACCTTATGACACTAAAAATCAATCATAATCCCAAACACACACTACAACACATCCCCAACCACTGTTACCACCAGTGTCCTCTCCTCCATCACCCCAACAAGACGCCCTTCAGCACTCACCAAACATGGTCTTACCTTTCCAAAGAAATACTGCATGGATACAGCCATGACATCGAAGCCACAGATGGCCCTCCTCAGCTGTCCCTGAATGAGGCCGAGCTGCCGGGCCTGCCGCTCACACCTGTCCTTTAGCCGCTGGACCAGCTGTCGCTCAGCCTCACGGGCCTGAGGGTCAGGTTTGGGCACAAACCCATTTCGAGGGGCTGTGGTCCTCTGCTTTGGGTACCCTATTAAAAAAAAAAAGTCACTGGTGAAAAGACACATGTGACAATAGCTTATTACAGAAGTACATGAAGAGCGACTGACAAAGAAGAAATTGCCTGTGTCATTTTAAATATTAAAAAGAGAAAAATGTCTTAAATTATTCGTTCCATTGTCATGGTTCTAACTACAATGCTTTATGCTGAGAAAAAGAATAATGGGCAAAATCACCAAATTACTTCCAGCTTCCAGCATTTTTTCTAGGCCTGGTTGGAGAGACAGAGATTTCTCATAGGAGATTCCTCTGGGAAATTAGTCAATATAAGAGAAAGACTTTCATAATTTGCAGCAAGTGGGCACCAGGCACTACCGTGTAATGCCTCCATTATCCTACCCTTTCTTTCAATGACCACTCTAGGGACTGATTCTTCAAGTCCTAAACTACATCACATCTGATCCAGGGACTTTTGATTTTAAATTCCTGTCCTGGTAGGTTCCCTCTAATATGTGGCCCCTGTGATTTCATTCCATCTCAATGGCTAATGGTCAAGCCCAAGCACCTTCTCCTCTCACCCTGTTTCTCCTCAACTTTTCCTACTCTGTATCCAGAATGCCTGTCATAGAAGGAAGGCAGCTCACTAGTGGTACAACCCTTTTTACTACTCTCTGCTGTGGTAAGCAGAAAAGGCCACATTCCTTACCCTGGCCCATATAGCTCTCACCAGGCAAATCCAAGGTGCTGCGTGACCATAGAAAAAGAAATCAGGAGCTCTACCTGGGAGTTCTCTGCATGTCTCTATATATCAGATACTGAAGAAGCTACCAGAAATCAGGAGTCTTAGACACCTTTTTGAGGGGGAGATGTTTAAGAGGAGGTAATGTTGAGGCTGAAGTTTGAAAGAAGAATAGTAAGACCCCAGGAAAATACAGAGGCAACAAGTCCATTATGGCCAAAGACCCACAGATGTGCATGTGTCTTTCCAGGACCACTACCATTCTAGTGAGGCTCAGAGAGAGACTGTTCCCAGCAGGCAGTCAGGGAGGATCTCTGGGTAGGCCATGGACTTGCGTCCGATACATAAATGCTTTCCTTTGCTTAAGCAGGTCACCCATTTAGAGGTCACAACATGAACACTGGTCATTGTGATCACAAATCACCTTTAATAATTCAAATACTTTCTTTTCTTTTGTCTTTTTCACCCTCTGTAAAGTATCAGAAAATGGTATCCTCTTCAGTATCTGATACACAGAGATGCAATAGTCATGGGTTTGTGAGTCTATAAGTGGCCCCATTGTGTAAAGGAAAAGTCATTTATGGGTCTAAATACTTCTGATGGCTCATTTCATGGTGATCCTGATTGTTCATTTAATGGTTAAGCTTGGTAGTGTCAACTTGGCTTTGGGATCATTCTGAGCAGTAGGTGGGACACACTGTGGGTGCGCCTGGGTGCCCTTTGGAGGCACAGTCTGCCTGTTCCCTCCACCCTTCCTCCCCAGTGCTGCTGCCTGCTCTGCTGTTCTACCACGACACACTAAGCACTGTTCGTTCAGTGCTCCACTTTGTCCTTGCATCATAATGTCCCGCCTTGGAGCTTGCTTATCATGTACTGAATCTCCTGATGCTCAAATTGTGAGCAAAATTCTATTTCTCCTCCTTTAGCTTGTGTTGGGCATTGTGTCCGAGCAACAAGAGAGCTGACATACACACCCTGTTAACTGTAATTAAATCTCCCTCTTTTAACAAGTCATTAGAGATTTTAATGTGACCTCAACAGGACATATCTTGTCATTGTGATTTACTGGGTTAGCAGAATATGAAATTATTGCTTCTTAGAAACTGTCTTTATGAAGTCTGAGTACATAATATTCTAGGAAATTTACTTCCATGTTTCAGTCAAGTCAATCTTGATATGCAGTGCACCTCAATATTCTCAGTGCCAGAAACAAATCAAATATAACCACTGATACCAGCATCAAAAGAAGAGGGAATCAGCTCCTCACATACACTCTGAAACATAGCTTAAGATCTACAGTAGAAATTTTTCTCCCACATTTACTGTTTGTCATTTTATTATTGTGACTAGTGAATTTGTAAAACACTCCAATGTCTTAATGTGTTGAGGAACCAGGTATCTGACACTGTTACAACAAAAATGATTTCTTTTAGAAATCTAAAGGAGATAATAAATAAAAACTTATGTCTCAGTGAACTAAAGCTAATTGACATCTCTTGTGTATAGGGTCACCTCTGAGCTTGTGGACCTTATTGTGCTTATACTGTACTGTATTCTTAGCTGTCAGACTTATTCCTGGCTCTTAGGACCTCCTGTATTTAAAATTATTATTATTATCATTACCACCATCATAATTGTACTGGATAAAAAAATTATAGTCAATGGTAAATGAACATTAGAAAAAGATTCAGTATTGACTTTTATTCACACATTCAAAATTCCAGGATCACATTGAAAAAGAGTGTAGACAGTGTACACTTCTACTTCTGGGCCCACCAAGCAGCTGATGTTCAAGATCCAAGAGACAAGCTCTGCTGAGACTTTCAGACTTCTGGATTAATACAGCAAGTACATGTTTAGTGGTTGTATGAATTTAAACTACCTTACAAAACCAATCCCTATCTGAGGACTCACTGGTGGTTGCCTTACTGAGAGGAGACTCTCAATGCCTATCAGTTGGAGATGGAGTCCCTGTCCCTGCAGCCAAGACTTCAGAAGGAAAAGCTCAGGAACGTGATTAGCTGTGGAGTTCTCCATCTCATCTGACAGAGAAGTGTCTTACCATTTTAAACTACAATGGGCCCACTGTATCCATGGGTTCTATACCCTAGAATTAAATAAACTGCAAGTTGAGCTTTCCCTCCTTGTCATTATTACCTAACTGCTTATGTAGTATTGGCATTGTACTAGATAGTTGACAAAAGGCTAGAGATCACTCAACTTATACAGGAAGACTGTATGGGTTTTATAGAAATACCAGTTGTTTTGTATAAGGCACATGAGCACGACTTTGGTCAGACTTTGATATCTGAGGGGAGTCCTGGAACTAATCTCCCATGGATACCAAGGGATGACTGTACATCAAATGGTTTTCTGCCTAGCACTAATAATCATTTTACTTTTGGTGACATATTTTCAATCTTCACTAAAAGTAGTTTTTCTTGTTTTCAAGTGTGTTAACTACTCCTACAGTTAACTCCCTGAAGTATTGTTCTGTCAGCAACTTTACTGTCTGCCGTGTGTCAGACTACCCCAGGGTGGTCCTGAAAGCAGCGACACAGGTTCCTATGGCACCTAGCAGACAGTGATCTTGGGGACAGTAAAATTAGGACAGGAAACCTCACCTACAGTACAGCAGGGTTTGTTTTGCTGTGTTTCCTTGGAAGCCAGCACGTTAGTAGAAATGTCATGTCCATGGCAGTAAGAAGTTCAAGGCATGGGCATGCGAAGTTCTGGAGAATGGTGGCTACAAGAAGGTCATGAGGATGCTGGGGTAAGAAGTGACAACAGTAGCTCACTCCACACCACTGACACAGTTCTTGGGAAGAGCCACTGTGGACCTTAAAGGGACATGCCTTGTCTCCTGAGGGCCCCTGAGGATACTGGGATACTGCACTTGGAGTCACTTCCTTAGTGTTGTTTGAAGGCCTTCTGCTAAGGTGAAGGCAGCCATGCAGGCAGGAAGAGCCTACTCATCTGTGTGTAGTCTCCTGCCAAGGAACCAGAGCTCTAGCTCCTCTAACATAATGGTGATTTCCAACCAGTGGGACTAGGACATTGAGATGAGGGAGTAATTACATTCAATAGAAAACTTGTCAATGGTTTTGGAGCCTTCAAATAGAGTGAAAAATGGAGCAGGTAGACCGATTTTTGACTGACTCTTACATTTACTAAGTATTTTAAAATATTTAAAATGTAAAACTGTACATACTTGCGTGGCAGGGGTACAATGCTATTTGCTGTGTTCTTCTAGGGATGGAACCTAGGGCCTACCGCACACTACGCAAGAGTTGCACACTGAGCTAGATCTTGGCCCCCATGTGATATGCTGATGCAGGTCTATAGGTTTAATGTTTAAATCAAAGTAAACATTATCTTAATCATTTAGCATTTATTTCTAGTGAAAATATTCATAACTTTTTCTTCTATCATTTTGAAAAGAACAATACACTGTTGTTATCTGTAGTTTTCCTATTGTACAACAGCACACAGGAACATCTTATTTGTTCGTATCTAACTATAACTTTGTACCCAGTGCTCCAGTTCTCCCCGTTGTTACCAACCCCTACTGTCCTTGGTCGCTAGCCATGATTCTGCTCTCAACCTCTATGAGATCAACTTTCTGGATAGCTAATTCCATGTATGAGTGAGATCGTGCAGTACTTTTTGATGCTTGGCATATTTCACTTAACATAATGATATGCAGTTCCCTCCACATATTGCAAATGATAGGATTTTATTATTTTAATGGTTCAATACTATTCTATTGTACATATGTACCAATTTTTCTTTATTCATCAGCAGATGAATACTTAGGTTGATTCCCTTTCTTGGCTATTACAAATAGTGCTAAAATAAATGTGGGAGTGTAGATATAGCTTGGCATAATGGGTTCATTTCCTTTGGATATTTACCCAGTATTGGAGTTTCTGGTCCATATGACAGTTCTATTTTCAATGTTTTATGGAACCTTCATGCTGGTTCCATAATGGCTGGACTAATCTACATTTCCACCAACAGTGTGTAAAGGTTTCCTTTTCCCATTTGTTAACTGGTCTTAGTTCACTTCCTCTGGATGAACTAGATAAGCAGCATCTTGCTATGGTCTACAGGCAGCTGATCTCATGTTTGGTTCATGTCATCTTCTTTGAAGGGAACCAAAGTATTTTGCTATTTTTATTGAACACTTGCTGTATGACTAACTGCAGTGTTCATAAGAATAAGGTTCATTTTCGATCTCAGTTCACCTTCTGTCCAGAAGGGGCCAAGCCAGGTCAGGTTTCAGATCTTCTGATTCCTCTCCCCAGGATTCTTCCCACTTCAGCACACTCCTGGACCAGTCCACATCTCTAAGGCACACAGGTCTGAGGGATATGCCTGAAATTCAGAACACCCCCCTATTGTCCAAATCTTGATCTGCATGTAATTTATTTTTAGCTATGCATCTGCCTGTATAAGTTTGGTTGGGGCAGATCAAATCTACACAGATCCCAGTGGCAACTGGCAACTCAGAGGCCCCTGGGAAAAAGCTAGCAATCAGTCCTTATCATGAAGATGAATGCAAACAGTTCGCGTGTGAAGGCTGAGCTACAAACAGTTTGCGTGCAAAGGCTGAGCACTGGGGAAGACACTGTGTTTGAAAATGGAAACAGAATATTAAAAATTCATCTGCAGCCATCTAGTCACTGTCCAGAGGACTGCAATGGATAGGAAAGCTTGGTTTAATTTTAAAGTTGGGAAACTTAAGAGACATAGTCATAAACAGTGCTGCATCAGAGCCTGCATATTTACATCAATGGAGGCCCATGACCTTCACACTTGTAAACAAGAAGGAAAGTGACCATAGGACACAACTTTGATAGGTTGTCAGTTTAAAAAGAGCACTTCATGTGTTTGGTCAATATTCTAACTGCTAGTAACATATCCCTTGGGCACATGAGCTGAACTTTTGTGGACTTTGAAGGGGATTTATTTTTGTTAAACCAATCTCAACCTACATCAGGAAATGTTGCCTGGTGGCACCCTTTTCCTACTTGGTATTGGCAGTTGCTTGCCCAGGGTTGGCTGGCGAAGGGGAGAGGCAAAGGGCAGGTGTGGTGAGAGTGGGGCCTTTGCGATGTCAAGAGGTCTGAGTTTATGATTCAGGGTACCAAAGAGGGCGGAGCTCCAGAGAAAGAGAAAGAGGGGGAGGAAGGCAGGGAGGCAGAGAGGGAGGCAGGGAGAGAGGGAGAAACAGAGGGAGGACACTGGAGATTTGAAGAGGGTCCCTTGGATTTCAGCCAGTTTCTGATCTGTGTGCAGCTGTGAAAGCACCCTGGGCTGGGAGAAAAGAGTCCTATAAAGGATTAGAGGGAAAAAATCTTAGAGGTCACAGAAGAACACAAAAAGACCCTGTTCCTCGGGAGGGTTCTGCCTCAAGAGGGTGGTAATATTACGCTGAGACTGGTCGGTGCCTTCACAACAAAGTGCCAGACTTAGGTGATCAAACTTTTTGCAGGCAACACAACTTTATCCAAGAATAATGCTCAAAAATATTATAGAAATAATCTAGGACCCACAAAAGAAAAATTCACTGTCTGGCAACTAAAATATTTCTCCAGCATGTAAAGGAGCAGGAGGATATAAACCATAAAGAGGAGAGGTTTTTGATTCATTGATATTGATCAAGAAATAGCAGATGATGAAATTGCTTGATAAGGATATAAAAATAATTAGAATTCCTACACTAATATGCTTAAGTAGCAGAAGAATGACTAAACCTATCAACAAGAGACAAGGAAGATAAAAAACCCTAAACATTCTAGTGATTAAAACCTCAATGTCTGAGATGAAAAATACTTTGGATATGATCAAAAGTAGAATGAATAGACATAAATGTTCATGATAGCATTACTCACAGTAGCCCAAAAGTGGAAAAACCCAAATAGCTGTCGTTTGATTCATGGATAAACAAAATGTGGTATATCTATACAGTGGAATATTATTCAGCTACAAAAGGAATAGAATATTGCTAGATACTATGACAGATAATCTTTTTTAAATTTTTTTAAAAGAGAGTACAACATATTATTAAAACCAAAAAAATTACAAAAGCTACAGAATTTCACTAAACAAAATAATATGAATTTCACAGTATTTGTTGTATTGCATAGTACTGTCCTCAAATTAGTTGTTAATATTATCAGATATATGCATGAAAAATTAGAAGAAAGAAAAAAATAAGAAATTAAGAAGACAGAAAAAGAAATTGAAAAAGGAAGACAAAACTAATTAAGCATTAACTACTCCTTTCCATAGACCAGCAGAAATCCACAGTACAGTTGTATAACAGATACGCTTTGAAAACACTATGCTAAATGAAATAAACAGATACAGTAGGTTATATATTAAATTATTCCATTTGAAGGAAATGTCCAGGGTAGGCACATCCATAAAACTGAGGACATAAGAGCTTCTGAGTGGGGCTGCTCACCAGACACACCAAGCCATGTTTAGAATCTTAGAACACTCAGCTCCATCCTCTCAATCTCTGCAGGGATGAAAAGGACTAAAGATTGTGTTAATAACAATTACACCTAATGTGTGAAGCTTCCACAGACATCTCTATACTAGGGGACTGGGAGCTTCTGGGTTGGTTAAACACACCCATGCGGCAGCAAGGCACACCCCAAGTCCATGGGGACAGAAACTCCTGTCTGGGACCATGCTGGGTCTCATCTTATATACATGTTCTTCTGGATCCTTTCTAGTAAACTAGAAAACATATATATAATGTTTCTTTCATTTCTGTAAGCTGTCAGAGCAATTTAGCAAACTAACCTAAAGAGGCGTTTGAGGGTGTCACCAGTTTGTAGCCAAAATGGATAGATGTGTAGAACATGAGTTAAGGAGCCATGGCATTTGGGGGCCACCTCATGGGACTGAGCTCTTAATTCATCAGGTCTGTGATGATTTTGGGTAGTCAGAGTCAGAATTAAATTAAAACATAAGACACTCGCTGGTGTTCACAGAGAAGTGGAGAACTCTTCTGTGAAGACATACATATTTGGTGTCTAAAGTGTGAGTAGAGGGACAGGGTTTTCTTTTCTCATTTAAAGTATCTTTTCCAGCCATGATGGAATTATATATCAGAAAACAGTAACAGAACAACTTATACAAAGTTCATAAATATTTGTATGAAAACACAATTCTAAGTAATTGTATATAAAAGAATATATAAGGGAAATGTGAAAATACTCTGAACTCAACAAAGTTACTACATGACTCAGCCACTCCAGTCATAAACATTTACACAAAGGCAATGAAAGCAGGTGGCTACACCAAAACCGGTCTAGATATGCTAGCAGCTTGACTCGTAAGGGAATCAGAAAAGAACTACACATGGCCATCTACAGGCAGTGCACATGGAGCAGTGTGATGACACACACATACTACTATCTACCAACTACAGGCGTGAACTATTATCCCATGGATGGATCTCAAAATAACTATGGTAAGTGAAAGAAGCCACTAAAAATGGCGTACATATTATACGATTTCATTTATATAAAAATATAGACAATACAAATGACAGCGTACAATTCATATACGAAGAGTTTAGTATTTGCTAGTTAAATTACAACAAAGACATTTCAAAATGATAGTACTACAAACTTTCTTTTGTTTAGCATTTTCTTAGTATAAATATTTCTGTATTTCTCTTAATATTCTTATATTTAGACATATATTAGAAATAGTATATAGCTAGATTTTAGAGCATACAATACACTTAAGTACTTTTTAATTGTTACAGAATAAATGCAGATTGGTACTCCAAATCTTTGATGTAGTTTACAATTCAATTTATGCACATACATTATGATATATTTAAGTTCATTTTACATGTATTATTTTTATTGTTTTAATTTCTCCTACTTCTATCCCTCCACTTTTCCTTTCCCCCTTTTCTCACTTTTTCCCTTTGTATTAATATTCCTAATTTGCATTAATTTTTTTATTCCTCATTTTGACTTTTCTCTTTAGAAATTTTAACTCAAAAGATAATTTAACATAGTCTAAAACAATGCAATACCATTCCCCCATAATATAAAATCCTTACTCTAGATGGTTTGCTTTTGTGTGTATTTTGTAACTCATATTGTATTTTGCTATGTGAACAGAGTATCACACCATTTTAAAAGGAATTTCCATTCTAAAGTGGCAACCAGTTTTTTAGGCAAGCACTTATTCTACTGAGCCATCTCCCCTTAGAATTTTTTTTTTCTTTTTGGTGGAACTGGGGATTGAACTCAGGCCCTTGCGTTTGATTCCAGTTTTTAAATCTCCCCAGGGCAGACTGATGGTTGAAGGTTCTCCAGGCAGGGCTCACTCTCCTCCCCACCCTCTTGTGACACCCAGCTGAGTTAGATAATATTATAGGCAGTAAGACAGGGCTGGGCCCTCAAAGGAGATAACACAGAAGACAAAGATACCTTACAGCTGTGAGAGGGACGGATGCTCCTGCTGTGAGCCAGACCCAAAGACCAAAGATCAAAAAAATGCTGACCTCCCTAAAGATTAGCATGCAGCACTGATCATCTCCCCGAGAAAGCCAGAAAGAATCATTAAGCCAAGTACTATGGATGACTACCAGATAAGGTCCTGTTCTATATTTATGCCCTCTTGCTGCATGACTCCTTCCCCATTTGGTCCTACACGTAATCAATTTTACCTGAGCAATGGTGCTTGCAATCTCATTGGTTGACCATAGTTTTGTCCCACCCCACATCCACCTAAGCGAGTTCCCATTTTCTTTACCTTAGCCCTGCATAGTTTTGTCCTACAAAAATAACCTGGAAGAGACAGCTTCCTGGGCAACCCACTTGGGCTCCGCTTTGTCCCTCTCAGATAGAAGCTTTCTTTCCCATCAAATATTCTACTGTCAACCTCCATTTGTTTCTAAAATTCATTCTTCAGTTTTAGAGAACACAAACTCATCCAGGTCAGGTGGGAGTTACACTTCCCCTATATCACTCTGAGAAAGCACAACGGGCCTGTCTCTCCCTGCAGGGTGAAGGACTCTTCTGCCTTCTCCCTTCAATCTCAAACATGCCCTTTAGAAATCCCAGATTTATGGCAGGGTTCATAGATCTGATTTTTCATTGTATTAAGGCACCACACATGTCTCCTATTTCTCACATTTATGATTTGGTCTATTTCTTATAAAGTCTTAATTAATCAGAAATTTTAATGAACCCTAAATTCTCCAAGCTTCTGAGTTAATAGTGTAATGACTACAGACCCAACCTTGATGTGTAGATTGCCCAGGTTCAAGCCAGCACACTACTCTTTACGTACTTATTACCTGTGGCTCTGGGCAAATGTTTTAGTACAATCTCCATGCCTCAGTTTCCTCATATGTAAAGGAAGGGATGACTGTAGTACCTGTCTTGTGGTGTTAGTCATCAAATAAATTAATATGTTTAAAGAACTTGGCACAGTGCTTGGCATATAGTTAAAACTCAAACATCAGTTGCCATTATAGCCACTATATTTATCCTTAAGGAAAAGGTTTTAAGGTTATAGTGTATGCTATTCTACAAAGGGGAAATCTCATTAATATTATAAATATTAATATTATAATAAATTTCAAATTTAAAGTGACGTTACATAACTTATTCACGTCTGAATGTAAATAAATGCTCAAACTAACCATTATTTGATATCTAGCATGTCTGTTTTTCTTCCTTTTAGAAAATATTATTCCTTGAGGTTAGATCCTCAAAATTTGATTTTCAATTACAAATTATTTCTAAATTCTGTTGGAACAGCAGGTACCCCGAGGCAAAGACAATTTTCCATCTAAACATGTGGGATAACATCTTGTTTTGTCAACAACCGGTTCATTTCATCTAGAGTCAGAAAACGTCAGTCTGTGTATGTCAAGCCCTGGAACAATCATTACTACATTAATACCACATGGGCTGGCATTTCTCCATTAATGACATTTAATGAAATAAACTCTGAGCTCAAGTTTCCTTCCAAACCACGCAGTTCCAATTTCTTAAATACCTGGTGAATGAAGCTTGGTGGTGGAAGCTGCTGTTCTCTTAGGAGATGAAACAGTAGGTTTATTTGCATCTTGATCTTTTTGTGCTTCTTTCTTTGTTCCTATAGTTTGAAAAAAGAAATAAAGGCTAGTTATAATCCAAATGGAAAGAACAGTTGTAGAAAGGACAGCTTAACAAAAGGCAAATAGAAAAATAACAATAAAATATTTGGATGGTTTGTTGCTCTGGTCACCCCCCACTCTCAGCCTACCCCCGGGGGCTGGAGGGATGACACATTTGTTTTATAGGAAAAGGAATTCATTTTTAAGTGGCCAGGGGAATACACACACTGCTGTCTCTGGTTTGATGAAATACTGTCCTCTTTGTATCACCTCAGTGACCCTCACAAAGTATCTAGGAATTAAAATTTTATCATCCTTAGCCACCGGCGTGGTCTGTCTGGCTGCCTCTCTCTGCCGAAACCATTTTTCAGAAGGCAGGGAAGGAAGCTGTAGCTGAACACACACTGTTAATGACTTTGGCATCATCCTGAGCTGAGCCACAGGGGACACGGTCTGACTCTAATTTCCATGCAGCTGGTCACAAAGGTGACCTGGAGAGTCTTCCAGCCCTTCCAGCTGCAGCTGAGCCTTTTTGTGGAGGTTGCTGCCAGAGCTGGCCCCACAGAAGGCACAGCCCAAGCGTAGGCTACATTTAGGAACAGTGTGTGGTCACCCCTCAAGTGATGTGTGGAGGTGTGTGGGATATAGTGCGGCATCTGCCTTATGTGCTGGGCACAACACTCACCTCACAACATTTCTTGGAAAGTCAAACCACAAGTGGATAGAAGATGAGGGAAACGATATAGACCAAGCCATCCCTAGACTTGCCTCTGCTTGTGCATGCTGATATGTCACTTCAAAAAAAACTTGGGGTGGTTTCTTAGAAGGTGAACATGATGTCCCTCAAACCCTGTGACCAAGCTCTTCTATGCAGATATAACTACTTCCAACAACATGACTTTCTATACCCCTGATTGGGCGTGTAGAAAGAACAGTCTTCGTACAATGCCCACTGGGAGCATGCACCAGCGGGTCCATTCCATGGATTATTTGAACTCTGTTTAGCAGCAGTGAAAATGACTAAATTGATAACCCAGCAGAAAATGCAGCTCTGCTTTTGTCCTCTGCAGATGCTGCTACATGTGACAAAGATAAAAGTAGAAGAATGCTTATTGTGGCACATTTACCTATTTTAATAGCTAAAACTAGCAAACATAATGTTCATCCATTGTAGGATGGTAAAATGAGTTATGGTATATCATTGCCTGGTATGACCATTTTAGACATGGCAATTTTAAATGTCTATGAACTGAATGATAAAAATGTTGCCCCCAAAATATGTATAGGTTGAAAGAAATGACAATATTTAGTTATTTATTAAACTAATAATTGTGTTTGAATATTTGCATATACTTGCAAATCCGTAGAAAAATATCTAGGAGAACAGTCACGATCATACAATTTCTGCCAGCTGCCAAAAATGTGTATTTTTTTTGTAAGTCACTTCAACAAAAAGTTACATAAGTATAACTATTTCTTATTGTTTCATAAGAACTCTATGTTTTTCTGTATTATCAGTCCTTTCTCTGATAAATACTTATCATGAATTATATTTTCTAGCATTTTATTTTTAAAAGAACTTACAGTATCTTTAATTGTAGTGACATTTATTAATTATTTATAACAATAGAAGTGTATGAATTACTCAAATGCACATCAGGGAATGCTATTATGCTATAATCAAACCATGAAGTATTATCTGCCACTAAAAAAGAATGTGGTTGCTCAATATTTTATGGGGTGTGACAACATACAAAATAAGCAAAAATGTTAGCTTTATTTATTTATTTATTTATTGTGGCTGGTTCAGGGGCTGGCGCAGCATGTGGTGCCAGGGATTGAACCACAGCATGCTCCCTGTGCTTGCCTAAGTTTGCCTAAGGAGACACTTTAGTCTACTGAGCTATCTCACCAGCCCCAAAACGTTAGCTCTTTTTTATTTTTTGTGGTACTGGGGATTGAACTCAGGACCCTGTGTTTGCCAGCCAACCACTTATTCTACTGAGCTATCTCCCCAGCCCCCAAAACATTAGCTTTTGAAAAGTTTGATATTATCCCATGTTTATAACACAAAATACCATGTATGTTGGGCTTTACATATATAAAATATCTGAAAGGCAAATATCAAATTTTTAATAGTGGTCACTTCTGAACAGAAGGATTAAAGGGTTCTTACCATTTGTTTTAATGTGCTTCTGTATTATTTATGTTTTGATGATAGCATATATTACTTGTATAATCAGAAATAAAAACAATAAAATGAGAGGGACCAAAATTAAAATGAAAGCAATTTGTCTGATCTATGAAAGGATAGACAACACCAGTCTAGTCTAATTCTAGAAGAATAATTGGATGGAAAGTTTCATAAAGTTTTTTGCCAATAAACCTCCCTGTAGGAACATAAGTCTGCCTGAGGGACTCAGGGGCTCTGGAATTCTTGATGGTTCAAAGAATTACAGCCATTAGTCAAAACCTCCCCTTTTTCTTGCAACTTTCTTTAGCCTAGACTCTGTGAGGCCAGTGTGCAGCCACAGCAGGACACCAGCGCATCCCAGAGTTAGAAGGCTCAAGACCCTGGAGTCTGATGGGAAAGGGCAGACAGAAGAAAACTGCACCTTCTTGAGGGAGAAAACTGTTTTTCGCTTCACTACACAAGTTCATTGGTGCCCCCAGCTTATCCCCCAGCGCCAATCCTGGGGGCTGGTCTTTCACTTCCTGTTTGCAGATCCACTTGCCAATCTTTTCTGGAAACACACATCACCCAGAAATGTGCTGTGTCAGTTTTCCAGGCTTCCCTTAATCTAATCAAGTAGACTCCTCAAATTAACCATCACAACCATCTTTCCCCCAGGTACAGAAAGCTTTTCTGAGGAAGAAACAGAGAGAGAAAAAAGAAAGTCCCAGGAGCTGGTATGACACTGAGGATGTTCCTGCTGAGCCCCTGGGTCCCAGTGTGCCCCTCATTAGTGTACCTCCTGAAAGCCAGGGGTGTAAACCAATAGTCCGTGTGCCTTGTTTTCTCATGCCCCCATGACCCGTCTGAGTTATGTGTCTGAAACAAAGACTAAAGAAGACTTGGGTTCTACAATGCCAACTGGAAAAAGTTACTAAATAAATATACATGCTTGTCTCTTGTGGGTTACATACTGGTTAAAAACTACTGCTTTTGTACCTGTCTAGGCTGACACTGAGAACCAAGTAAATGCATAGGAGCTTCTGGATGGGAAGAAAGCAGCAGTGGGAGGGGATGCAGTACTGCCTCAGTCTGGTCTCAGAAAGGTTTTATTTGAAATGTTGTTGTTGATAATAGTCACCTGATCCAGATAAAGTACTAGATATCAAGCGGTCTTCAAATGTTTTATGCAGGGGCCAGGGAGATAGCTCAGTGGAATAAGCGCTTCCATGGCAAGTGCAAGGGCCTGAGTTCAATCCCGGTTCGGAAAAAAAAAAAAAAAAAAAAAGTTTCATGCAAAATAGTAAGATTCAATATGATCCCAATGAGGGTGTCATGAATTCTGACCTCTTTCTTCTGAAAGTAACGCTATGCATTTCATTGACTCCTTTATCTGGGACCTCTCTGAGGCAGGTTGTAGATGATGGCAGAGCACCTTGGACGTGGGACAGTCCTTAATGTTTGGTCATCAGATGTTAAAACTCTGAGAGTGGATTTTCAATTAGAAGGTATTGGAACATGAAATTGACTGGGAAGCCAAAGATCTAAAGAAGCAGAAGATTTTTCTAAAGATACAAGTTAAGTTGTGCGGTGGTGGTGTGTGTTCTGTGTGTCAGTGAGAATTTGTACATGTTGAACTGTAGGCCCCAACCACCGTCAGTAGGAGATCAAGCTGCAAATATTTATGTTTTAAAACTTAAATTATAAAGGTAGTCAAATCTTTCTAATGACTAGTTTTTGTGTTCATGAGCACATTTTACCTGACCTATCTTTACATACATTAAAAAAGGTTCACCATTAAGCATAGATTGGAGAGTGAGCGTCCTTAAGAGGAAGAGGTCTTTGGATTCTTTCATAGTACAAAGGAAAGAAATTTGCTTTCTGGTGAATTGAATAAGTTTCTACTCTAGTCTTTAAAACTAGAATGCTAAAGACTATGAAGGAAACTAAAACCCAAGTTAAGTCGATCTATAAAAATGCTACTGGAAACTGACTGGGACTTAGGGCTTTCTTCCAGAAAACAAGGGCTTGAGTGTCAGGCCTATATTAGGGTCCAAGCCTTAATGCCATATATTTTTTACTTACTAAAAATTGTTTTAATGAAAAAGTATTTTAGTAATCAGAACTTCTGGTCCAGTTGGGAGTTCTTCCATGTGCAAAATATGTTTGTATGGAACTGTTTGAATTTTCTTTTTTAATTTTCTAGTCCTTCCTCCAGGAGAATTGAAGCTAGAATTTAACTTTTGATTAAAGAACAAAAAAAGGGGCTGGGGAGATGGCTCAGTGGAATAAACACTTCCCTGGCAGGTGCAAGGGCCTGAGTTCAATCCCCGGTTCCGCCAAAAAAAAAAAGAACATGCTATTTATAAATTGATATGTTGATAACTAATGATAAACTTGAAATACTAGAGAAAATATTATAAACCTAACCCTAGGTAGTTTTATGAAAATGTATCTGTTATTTTTTTTGAACCTATATTCACACTGGTTTTCAAGACATTTTAAGTTTTATTTTTCTCTCTTTTTCAGAGATGCTTTTTGGGGGTCTACCTTTTTTGTTGTAGAGGCTTCATTTGTTCATAATAGACTGCATTGCTTTTATAAGGCTTCATATAGCTGTGGCTGATGTTTTGCTCTAGTCTTCCAAGAAGGGCCATTTTCATTTAGAGTCACTTCTAAAGTCATGTGCTCACTGACTTTGGGGGCTGTTCACACTTGAGGTGTCAATACAAATTAACACCAAAACTGACCTCATCACCCGTCACTCATGAATGTCGACATGGAAGGAAGACCTTGTCTGTAGTACACTGTCACTTTTGGACTGACAAGCTGGCAAAGAAACTTTGTTTTCTTCTTTGCATAGATCAGAAAAACTCAAAAAAGCTCAATGTGCTGAGGTCTCTCATTAGCCTCAGCAGATGAAGTGAGCTGCTAGTGCTAATGCAGATTTAGGAATTCATCTGAGGGCTGGTGAGATGGCTCAGTGGTCTAAAGCACCTACTTAGAACAAGCTTAGCAAAGCACAGGGACCGCGGTTCAATCCCCCAGCACCA
>NW_004524614.1:6453266-6459799 GCF_000260255.1 Octodon degus | reverse complement strand
TCCATGTGTGTACGTTGGAACTCCCCATCCCTTTCCATATCTAGTAGTTACTGAACTTTGTGAACTAGCATCATAACAGTACCACAATGTTTAGTTGCACCAATTTTATAACATTTACAGGGTGATTCTTGTTACTTCTCTGAGGAAAACCAAAAGTATATTTCTCAAGTTTTTTGTTGCCCTTTTAAATAGCATTTGATGGAAGATATTTTATACATTTGTAATAGATAAAAATAACGATTTCAAATCCTTCTTAAAATCTTAACCTGCCATGCCAGCCCCACCTCTAGGGCACACTGAGACTGCAATTGAGACTGGGCATGGTGGCAAGTGACTATAATCCCAGCACTTGGGAGACTGAAAATAGGAGGCTCACTATGAGTCCAACCTATGTAGTCAGACCCTGTAGACTCTGTATGAGACTGATCTATGTAGTGAGACCCTGAAGATCCTGTCCTAAATACATTAAAAAAATAAAATCTTAAAACCATTTACTAACTTTTTGGTTGAAATTGTATAGAATAAGTTAAATTGCATTCTAATAATTTTTTTAAAAATTACTTATTTGGTACAGAGTCTCATTACACAGTTCAGACGCATAGTGATCCTTCTGTCTCAGCCTCCTCAGCGCTGGGATTACAGGTGTGTGTTACCACGCCCAGACTTGATGGCCAGCATGGAGCACCTGGGGCTTCAGGGCCAGCATGCATATATTACCAGGGATTGAACCCACGTCCTTGTGTTTGTCAGGCAGGCAGTTAGAACACAAAGCTATTTCCCCAGCTACTAAATCGCATTCTTTTAACCAATATGAGTACATTTTGGTAAGCATACCTATGTTGGAATAAAACTGTACAAAGCATGAAAAAAATGTTTTATGCAAAACAGAAAAGGGTGTAGCTCAAAGGCCTTCTGCAAAACACCATGAATAGCTTCCCAGAGAGAGAAGAGCAGTGTCAAAGATCAGGCTCCCACAGGCCCAGGGCTCCCACAGGAACACAAGTGACTCTGACGACAGTGAGCAGAGGTGGCATTTGCATTTCCCTTCTGCACTGGCCATTGTAAAGGTGGCCTCAACCTGTTCCTCAAGGCTGCTGTAAGCAAAGTTCAAGTGCAAGGGGAGTTACATGACAGGGCACAAAAGGCTTTGAGCACTGAGGTGTGGGCCTGCTCTGAGCACAAGGCTGCCACTGGAAAGAAAGAAATAAGAAAGAAAGAAAGAAAGAAAGAAAGAAAGAAAGAAAGAAAGAAAGAAAGAAAGAAAGAAGAGAGAGAAAGAAAGAGAGAGACACTAATCTCAATAGCTAGTTTAGATTCCTCACTGACCACAACTAAACTAAAAAGAAGGTCTAAAATAATGGCTAAGAGAACCCAATGTATTTTTAAATGAAAAAGAAGTACATAAAAAACCAAGCGAATTTTTATAAGCTCTTAAACTGACATAGTCTGACTTCCAGCAAGTGAATCTCTTTATAAATAAAAAAGACCAGGAACAAAAAAGGATAAGGGCACATGGAGAGAAAACATTCTCTCAGGCTTTCACAGAGAGCACATTGGCCAAGCAATGGTCGTGACTCATCCACATGGCTGACACTGACAAAGGATCTACAATCAGAGGTACAGGGTTTAAGGATAAATCCTGAGGGGATCTCACTGACCTTATCAGACCCAAAAGCTACAACTCTTGTTGCATAGGTCCTGCTTTACCTTGGTCTTAACCATACAGCAGAAAAGTATAAAAGCGAAATATAAGAAGTAAAGACATGCTGTTATGTTGAGCTGTAGGGGACTCAGGTCAACAATTTCTGACATTGCCAGTCAAGTAGAAGACTCAATACTATTATGGGCTACTGGACTCTTTTGGAATACTTTGCTGAGTTTACACACCTATAATATTCAAATAACGGAACTTAAAAAAAAGGGTATACAGATGAATGTCCATTTTGTATCTGTGTATTCAAAGTGGTTAGGATAGATATATAATTACATTCTCTTAATGAATAGAGGGCTTTGTTCTAATGGTGTTTGTAAAAAGGATATCATGTCCGCATCTTGTACAGCAATTAACCACTAGGAAGAATGTATGCAATGTGTGAATTATTGAAACTGCCCTACCAATTTGATTTGAAACTGTCTTATTGCTATTTGTTTATCAATAAAATTATGGAAAACAAAAACAAAAAAGGATAAGGAAATGTACTTACTTGGCAATGGATTTTATCACTCAAGCATCTAATGTTCTCCCTCCACCCCCTGGGAAGCAGCGGAAAGGGACAGGGAAACTTAAACCTGGGGGAGAGAAGCAAGAAGGATGAAATGCAAACATGATACAAGGCAAGGGATTAGAGTCAGAGCTGTGTAACCAGAAGGATGTGACAGAAACAAGTGAATGATGGAATCAGGACATACAGTTTCTCGTGCCACTTCCAAGCAAATGGAACAGGGGAACACCTCAGAGTAAGGTGTTTAAGGACTGAAGACAGGGCAGAAAGAAATTACCTAGAGAAGCATATATCAAATAAGAGAAATGAGTGAGTTATAAATTAGAGGGGGGCGTCATCAGCCACAAGAACAAGAGGAGGAGGAAACAATTTTAGCTGCTGATAGTAATTTTTTAAAGATCCATCAAAAAAGAACATGATTTTGGGGAGAGAACAGAGTTAAACAGAATCATGAATATACTGGGATACACCTGAGAGGAGACTAAAAAGCTAGTTAAGGTTCATTTCAATAATCACTTATTGTCTGTATAAGCGTAGATATTGTAGCTGGGAATATAAAGGAAACTAAAAATGTTTGTTCTCAAATACAGGCTGACACAAATTATACCTATAACAGAAGCCTAGGTATTCCCTGGGATCAGACTAAAGTAATTCTGAATTAATTATGAAAGTACAACACTAGAGGAGTGTTAAAATAACAAAAATAAAAAGATAAAACAGAAGCCACTTCTGTTTTTCTAAAAGCTTTGTAATCCCCTCCCACCAGTAAGGTCAGTGATTTATTCATTATTAAGAAGTGAGGCTATTTCTGGCATCATCTCTGTGAAAAGCCAGATGTGAGCTGTTGCAGAGGTTATTTTTTTGTAGAATGTATTAATTAAAAGGGCTATATTTATAAATGCTAGGTATCAACATTACAGTTATTTTGATGTATCTTATTTTACCTCTTCTCCAGACTCTGTTATTATTAATTATTACTAGTATTATTTTGGTGTATTAAGACAGGGTCCTGTTATGCAGTTCAGGCTGTGCTCCTTGAACTCACTAGATTACCCAGGGTGGTCTTGAACTTACAGGGATGCTTCTGCCTCAGCCTCTTGAGTGCTGGGATTAGGGTGTGTGCTACCACTTCTGGCTTTCTGTTGGCAATATTATTGGTGCAGGATGAGCATCCCTAAGGCAAAATTCCAAAATCTATAATGATCCAAAATCCAAAGCTTTTCAAACACTCATAACACCACCATGTGGAAATTTTACTCTCAACCTCAAGAATGAGGCATACAAAACAGATACCCTGAAAATACTGCAAATAACCTTTAGAGTTATATGCATAAAATACAAGTGAAAATTAAAACTTAATTTTTAAAAGCACTGACATGCTTTATCTGGACCTTTCCACAAGATTATTCTGAAAAGCTTTTTTTAAAGTCTTTTTAAAAATGTATTAAGTACAGGGCCTATAGGGTCTCATTACACAGATTGGACTTGTAGTGATTCTCCTGTTTTCAGCCTCCCAAGTGCTGGGATTACGGGTGCAGATTACCACTTCCAGTCTCATTTGCCACCTCAGTACTCCTGGGGGCGGGGTTGGCAGGGCAAGCCAGGGATCAACCCCTGGCCCCTACGTGTCTGCCTAAGCAGGCACTGTAATTCGCTGAGCTTTCTGTCCTGCCCTACCTGAAAAGCTTTAACAGAAATAACTAAGCAATATCTTGTCCTTTGGCCTTTATATTCATCATTTTAAATGTTTAAGCTGTTTCTTTCTCTATACATGTTAAGTAACAGTGTTCAACTGCTATTTCTTGACATTTACTTTTTAAATGTAGTATATTAGAAGCTTTTTACCACAGAAAATGACTATTTTTTTCTCCATAGTTCTCTTTCACTCTTCCATCCTTATCATTTCAATACAGTTGCACCATAATTTTTAGTTAAGTAAAAATTAGTTGTTCACCCAGTTATAACTGTGTAAATATCATTCACACTGAGCCATTTTGTTCATCTGAAAAACTTTTATTTTCTCTAGATTTATTACCTGCCATGGTTTCTGTGGATTAGTTTTCTACAGCCCAAATGCTAATTCTTCCCCAAACTCACATCTTCATAATAACTTTCCTCTAGTAATCATGACATATGGGTACACTTGGTTTCATCTTTTTCTTAAAGTCATTCTTCCTGGAGCCTTTAAGTCTCCATTAATTCTAGATTGGTTATTTCTAGGACTTTGGTATGGCTGGCATGTTGGGATCTTCACCATGTTACCGGAAATTTCCTTACCTTTTGTCCTATCATGAACTCTCTTTTCTAGACTCCTATGACTTCTTCTTTTTTAATTTGTAGATGCTTCCTCACTCTGATAGAGACAATTCTTTGTTTCTACAGAAAAGTGCATGGCAGATAAATTAAGATTCAACTCACTGGCTCAAATCTTCATATAACTGAATGCTTGGCTTAATTCAAAATCTTAACACAGCACTCATTTCCCCAGAAACATGAAGGCAGTCGTTTCTTGTTTAGCTTCCAGGTTGCTACTGACAAGCCTAAATCCCAACCTGTGGTCAGTGATTTGTTTGCTTTTCTAGGAAGCTCGTGGTACCTTCTCTTTTTCCCATGATGTGAAATTTCATGCTTCTGTGTCCTGGTGTGCTGTTTTCATCCACTATTCCAGACACTGAGTGAAGTCTTTTAATCTGCTAAGTCTGCTCCCACAGGACTGGGAAATCTTCAGTTCTTGTTTGGACAACTTCCTTCTCTCTGATTTCTTTGTTCTAGTTAATGAAAATTCCGACTTTAAGCTCCAATTTATATATGAATATCCTTCTTTGGAGATCTCTTATGAACACTCAATACATCTGAAATTGAACTCACTCTCACCAAACAATTCTTCTTAATCTTATCTTCCCTTATCTTCTTCAGCAAATGTCTTTTGTCTAAGCAAGAAGTACTATCTCTCCCTCTTTATTTTTTACATGAAAAGGAATGCTAGATCTTACAAAATGTACATCTTGTGTCGTTCTTATATTTGCTCTTTTTTCTTTTATGGTACTGGGCTTGCACCCAGGGCCTTCATACTGTGCTAAGTCTCCAGCCCTTTCTTTTTTTTCCCATAATTTTATTGATAAGCAAATAGCAATGAGACAGTTTCAAATCAAATTGGTAGGAGAGTTTCAATAATTCACACATTGCATACATTCTTCCTAGTGGTTAGTTGCTGTACAAGATGCGGACTTGAGATCCTATTTACAAACACCATTAGAATAAATCCCTCTATTCATTAAGAGAATGTAACTCTATATCTATCCTAACTACTTGGAATACACAGATACAAAATGGACATTCATCTGTATCCCCTTTTTTTGTTAAGTTCCGTTATTTGAATACTATAGGTGTGTGCCCAGCCCTTTCTTGAGGCAGAATTTTCTCATTGCCCAAGCTGAACTTGAGCTTCGGATCCTCCTTCCTTGTACTCCTGTATGGCTGGCAACACTGATCCTACAAGGCTACACAACATGGCATTACAGGCACGTGCTGTCCTGCTGACACTCAACTCCTTCCTAAATAGTTGTATTTGCTAACAGATCAAGATCACCATTCTTGGCAGCAGCCTCCTACCTCTTCTTATCTCCAGATGAATCTCTTCCTTTGGACTTCAGCCTGGAGGGCTCTGCTCTAATGTTCTGAGGTGCAGCATCATCCACACTAAGGTCTAAATGCATTTTTTAAAAAATGTATTTGGATAGGGTCTACCGGGTCTACAGGGTCTCACTACGTAGATTGGACTCGTAGTGATTTTCCTGTTTTCAGCCTCCCAAGTGCTGGGATTACAGGCGCACAACACCACAACCAGTCTCAGTTGTCATCTCAGCATGTGCCGTGGGTGGGGCCGGCACTGCAGGCCCAGGGATTGAACCCCAGCTGCTGTGCTCTGCCTACGCAGGTGCTTTAGTCTGCTGAGCTATTAGGCTGAGCTAACTTCTGAGTGCATTTCTACTTGTCCATATTCACCATTAGAGAATGCATTCCCCGAAAATCACCCATGCAGCAAATATTATAAATGAGTGTGCTTGTCACTATTAACTAACGGCATTTTTCCTTCATGAAGAATAAAGTCAACCTTGACTTTTTTTTTTTTGACGGGGGGACATCTGAGCTGTTGACAATTTCCTCCTTCACATAGACAAGTCAGACAGGCATTCAAAAGCAAACACAGTTCCATTAATGTTTTAGATGTGAAGTATTTGCCTTCCTGAGAGTTTGGCTGGTCACACTGCCTTTTCACCTAGGCCAGCCTTTTTGTTTGTTTGTTTGTTT
>NW_004524614.1:6443974-6453166 GCF_000260255.1 Octodon degus | reverse complement strand
TCCTGGTAATCAAGCCTAGGCTCTAGAGCATGCTGAGCACATGGTATATACTCCAGCCCCACCTATTTTTTTTCCCCCCTGCAGTACCAGGGATTGAACTCTGGACTTGCACTTGCCAAGAAGACTCTTATGCTACAGAGCTATATCCCCGGAGAAGTCAACCTTAAAATTAAGTAAATTTATGAATTATTGAAACCTGTTCTTATTTTCTCATTTCTTTAGAATGTCACTCCCCTTTGTCATAACCAGGAATGTCCTAAGTGAGTAATGAGAAATTACCATATGTACTGTTTGAACCAAATGAGTCAGGCTCTGAATAGGAAGGATTTGTGAAAAGGAAACAATCCAGTTCTCCTGGGGATTCCGGACATTGCATGATGTATTTATTACCTACTGAGAAAATGTGAACATGTTAGTGGTGGGAAAATTATTTTGTATTTTTGAAATCACACAAATAGATAGTTACGTCTTATTCATTGTGGGAGTTTCAGTTAGGTCAGCCAAAAGGAAAGAAATGGTCTAGATTATTTGTCTCGTTTTATTCAGCAATTCAAATTTCAAGTTAATTGAAGAGCATAATAAAATGGTACTTTTCAGAGCTCTTACTTTCCCCATATCAATGAAAAATCCTTAACACGGTCTACTTAGAATGAAGCAAGCATTTGAATGTTAGTATGCTGTAGTTGCACCACAAAAGCTGCATCATCTTCTCTTGTTTGAACTATTCTTTCTTGAGCTAGCCTAGCATTTGTTCCTTCACTCATTCATCATTTGTTTATTGTGTAGCTTCACTGCACTCCAAATGGTATTTAAGTGAAGAAATGGGCCACTGATTCTAGAAATTCACCAGTTATGGGACATAGAAGTAAGTGACAAGAAACTAATCTAGCAAGTGCCAGCCCAGAGTTCTGGCAAAATATTTTTTTCTAGGAGCTCAGAGCAGGAGCCAGGCACAGCTCCTCTGGAAAAGATGCTGGGGATAAGACATGGAATATGCAGAAGACTTTATGATAAGGATTCAAAGGAAAGGGAATCAAGTACAAAGGTCCTGGGTACAGAGGGACAGCATTCAAAAAGAGGATGCAGGACACAACTGAGGGCTTGCTTCTGGAATCCAGCCTACACTGTCTGCAATCTCCATGATGTCCAAGGTTGCCAGACCATTACACCTCAGTTTAAAGTATCAGAATGCCTCTGGAAAATATTGCTTAATTCTAAATTTGATGAAACACTTATTGTGTCATCATTTTACTTGCCCTTTCTTTTTAAAAATGGTACACTTTGTGAGTGAGGTTGCCAGTTAATGGAATTATGCCCAAGAACAAAAAGGAAACAGGAAGTGAGATTGTTTTTTCTCACTGTTTCTTTCAGTTTAAATGAAGTTATCTGGCTAAGATGTCAATCAAGACTCAGCTATCAAAAGTATATAAATATATAAATAAATCCATACTTATAAAAAGATACAAACATACTTTCCTTCATTTGCTTGATGGTCTGACCCAGTCATAATCAAAATGAACCAGTTTGAATGTATTACATTAGATTATGGGATGTGTGTTTATATAGATTTTCTTAATGAAATACTGTGATATAGGTTTAAACACTTTTTATTGTGGAATATGATATCTGTAACCTGGCTGTAGAGCTTAGCAAGGAACTATAAAGCAGATGCCTATGAAATTGCCACCCAGAGAAGGAGCACAGTGGAATGTCACTGGCAGCCAGAAGTACACCCTGCTCAACCGCTCCTTTCCCATTCATTGCTGCCGAGATGCTTTCAGTCATTGTTCTTGCTTTTCTTTAGAGTTTTACCATCCTCTCACCCAATGTCTCTTAGTTTATAAACATTTAGTCAGTGAGATGATGGATGCTATCTTCTTGCAATGCTTACTCGACATCAAATTTATAATTTTCATTCATTTTGTAGCCCACAACACTGCCTCTCTCTTTTTGCCAGTGGTCCCTCATGAACATATATTGCAGTGTATTTATTCACTTTTCCACTGATGAAATGTTTGAGTTGCTTCTAATCACTTTTAGTAATTCTGAACAATGTTGCTTTGAACAGACTTGTACATGACTACTGTCCCACAAGTGTGAATTTCTCCCATACCTGTGAGTGAAATCCTTCCATAAAACTTAGCTAGATAATCTTGCACTACATTCCAAAGTGTCAGTTCCCATTTCCCCATTACTGTGTGAGTTCCTCATTTGCTTTATCTTCACCAACACAGATACAGTCAGGCATTAACCTATTGCCTTCTGATAGATGCATAGCTCATTATGACTTGAATTGCACTTTCCTGGTTTCTGATGAAGTTTAACATACTTTCCATGTATTTATTGGCCATCTCTGTGTTTTTCTTTTCTGGAGTGCTAACCTACTTTTCTTTTAATTTTAATTAATGAATTTATTTGGCACAGGGTCTCCCTATGCAGCTCAGACTTGTAGTAAACCTCCCCGGTGCAGGGATTACAGGTGTGCACTAGTTTCAGTGGCCAGTTCAGCATCCAGGGCTGGCATGGAATGTGGTACCAGGGATCAAACATGGATCCTTGCACTTGCCATACAGGCATTTAGACTGCTGAACTATCTCCCCAGCCCTTTTGTTCTTTTTCTGTCTGCCTTCACCCACTGACTTGTTGGATGCAATGCAACTTTGTGATTTTTTTCTTTAAAAAACTTAAGTATGTTATGATCACCTTTCATGGTACTACTTCATCTACAATATGTGTCAAATGCAAACTAATTCCTAACTTAGCAGTTTCAGTGCTAATTCACAAATTAGACTATAGCCACTATAAGATAAAGTACTGTTACAAATATTGATTTCAAGTTGGAGACAGATTTAAAGACATAATAGGGCAACTGTTTAGCATGAGGTGAAGGGCCAATATCCTCAGCTTTACTGTATCTGTAGCTGTGTAACCTCAGCAGGTTATTTCAGTTCTTTGAATCTTTTTTTCCTGTGTAAATGAGTAACAATAACAGTACTCCATAGAGTTGTGAGAAAAAAGTGAGATATTGCATTAAAGGTGTTTAGCACAATGCCAGTCATCCTATGTGCCCAAAGGGCACTTATTAACAACACGATTAATTATAATATTTCTTTAGAATCTGTGTTCTCCCTCTTCCCTGCAATGACTCATTATGCTGAAATCTAGTCCCCAATTTGGAAGAACTAAAATGTGGGCCTTTGCACAGTGATTATGTCAAAAGAGCACCCCCGTCCACCTGATCAACAGAGTAATACCCATATAAAACACGCCCAAGGAGGCTTGCTCACCCTTTCTGCCATGTGAGCACACAAACCAATGACAATGGAGCTCAAAGGGCCAGAATGCTGCCAGAAATGCAGAGAGTGAAATCAGTGTTTAAGAGGTTTCAGCTGTGCTTCTATGAAGAAGCCAGCCTCATTAAAAACAGAATATTCCTGTGACTTGAACTTTCTGGCCTCCCGAACTATAAGAAATAACTATCTACTAGTTATAATCCTCCCTACCCATGGTATTTTGTCAGAGGACCAACAGACTAAGGCAAAACCTATGAATTATATGCTATGTGCTGATATAGTCAACCCTTACTATATCAGGTTCATGTTATTCTCCTTTTTCTAATGAGGGATATGCACATTAGCGAAGTTAAGTCACTGATTCCAGGACATCTAGCTCTTAGTAGTACCACCATGGTCAGAATCTGTGTCTAATTTCAAAGCTTGTTCATTGTTTCTTCTACCATCTAAACTATACTTGGTGGAAACAGTTCATGGTGGTTTATTAAGAAGTTTGTTCTACTCTTTTGAATAGTCATATAAAAAGGAGAATATATTCAATGTGGCAGTTAAAAATAAAACCCCGAAAGGTATAGGCAATTCAAAATAAACAGGATGCTATAAAGCGCCATTTCCCCCCAGATCATAGGCACAAAAGTGCTACCTGCTGGGCTATCCTCTGCTGGGTGATCTCTGGTATGACAGACGCTGTAACTGTCAGGATCGCCCTGTTCCAGAAAAAGGCAGTGGAGTATAAGCTTTGAAGTCAGATGCCTGGGCTAAAATACAACTCTGCACTCACCTAATTTTGTTATCTTGAGTAAATGACTTGATCTCTCTGATCCACTATCTCCTGATCTATAAAATAGGGTTCAAAATGGAACCCTCACTTCATGAATACAATGAAATGAGACAATGAACATCCAGGAAGTGCTTAATAAGTGCTCTCCATTATTATACCCATTGCTTATCAAGGAACTATCACATCAGCTGGACCGGTTTAATGCTATTTATCCCATATCCCAGCTCAGACAGCCAGCATGATTTTGTCACAATGCTTTAAGTTACATACACAGAATAACTAGGCAGTCTACTGTCATTCATCCCCTATCTCTAACCTCATGCATAGACTCAGTAGAGTCAAAGCCACAGCTCATTCAGAGGACTTTGTGTTTTGGGGTCTCAGTTCTGGTCATTTGCTGTCTTATGTGTCCAGGCCATCACGGTGGAGCCAGAGAGAAATGAGATAACATGATTTAAGTCACATTTCTTTGTCGGACACAAGAAAAATCCTAGTCACACTCATGTGGGGTTCTTACCTTCCATGATAAACATTCTATTCTAAGAGAAATTCTAATTCATCTCATGCTATGTATTCTGGAGTCTGAAGTCAATGTCACATCCAGGAGTCTTAAGTCTTGGTCAAGTTCTATTTAATCATCCAGCATTTCAACAGATAAGTGAATGTGATCTATTAGGAAGAGCAGAGGTTTTGGAGAAAGACAGACCCCAACCCAAGTCTTGGGTCAGCTGGAAAGTCACTCTGACACTGGAAGAGACATCGTTTCTTCATCTTTAAGAGTTACACAATGTTATTTCAGCATTTAAAAAGGGAAAAAATTAAGAGCCCTTAGCAAAGAGTCTGGCACACAGTCCTGCCATAAACTGCAGCAATTATGCTCATGATGAAGTGGCAGTCATCAAGATGGCCAAATGCTGAGGCCAGCAAGGGAGTGATCATGGCTCTAGGCAGCAAGTGGCCAACTTGAATGAACATATTACGGCTCGCTAGTAACTGGGAATGGAAACATAGGAGAGAGAGACGGAGCAAACAGTGTGTGTGGCTTAGAGAGAATTCCAGACGTAAGGAGGTGGTGTCCCAGGGGAGCAGGCAGATGGTGGGTGATGGGCAGACAAGATGCAGGCGATATAAAGCACTGAGGAGTCCTAACAGGGGAGTAACAGAGCCAGATGTGTATTTAATGAGGTGAAAGGCCTCCGGCAGCAGTGTGGGAGGCTGAGCTAGATGGCCTTCCACCCATATCAGCAAGGCTGGCTGGATGACTGATTATTGATTAGCGAAGTGTGGGACCCACAGTGGCTCTCAGTACCACTAACTGCTGATTGATGGGCGGAAGCTGAAAGGTGTGAGGCCTGTGCAGTGCCCAGGAGATGCGTTATTCCTTCTGAGTTACAAGATGCATAGCTGGCATTTTTCTTTGTATACTTTTTTTTTTCTACACCTCATGACAATCATTGTCCTCAAGTACTTCAAATACTACCCTTATTATTTGGAATTTCATCTGTGGACCATGTAAGTCTGGAAAGAAATGTAAAGTTCTAAAACAATGACATAAATTAAAAGTTCCTTGCTTATCATACTAACAGATTGGAAGACATCACGATAGCAGTTGCATAAAAATGCATTAATAGTGCAGCAGCAGGCAGATTTCTGAAACATACAAATGTCATAAATCACAAAGGAGATCACAGCTCCAAAAAATTGTATCAGTTACTGCTGGACTAGCTCCCATGGCTCCTTAGGGTTGAATGCAGAATTGGCAAAATAGCAGGTGTGTAGTATTTCAGTTAAAAAGGAAGTGTGACCTCTTCAAAAAGGGTTAGGATCTTCATGCCCTCCCTTTGTAGATTCTATATAAAATAGAAGGATTCATATGCTGGAATACAAGTGACTTAATATCAAAGTCAATCATAGAGTTGAATGAATCCTCCTCTAACTGGGTGGAAAATATCCAAAACACTCTTCCTGTTGCTGTCCCAATAAGAAGTACTAGAAAAGAAAATCAGAAAAAAAAATTCTTTCCTTTTACTTGGCTTCTTCTGTGGTATCAATTATTGCACCTAAATAACACTCAGGACCATTAACCTAGCAATAGAAGATAAAGCGATCAGGGTGAGAGCAAAATCCTATCCCATTGAATTGTACGGGACTTACAGTAAAATTAGAGACTGATGGTGAAGTAGCTCTCAACTGTAGGTGTGATTTTTTCATGCTATATTTTGATCATCTCACAGCATGTAAGTTCTTTTATAAAAGAGTCAAAAGACAGAAGAGCCAGCATGTATATTTAAACTAACAAGGTATCTAAAGAGTAAGAGCCTTAGAGAAACCTCTTAATTTCACAAAGAATTGAATACTCTTGCCCACCATCACTGTCTGGTGACTTCAGTCAAAACTTCAGGTTTCTGCCTGTGTATTCTGCACAATGGACAAGTCTCTCTACCTCCTCCCTTTCTCCTGCACTCATTTCCCCTTTACAGTATTCAGCATAACTTTAATGAAAAAATCAGATGTGTGAGTATGTGTTTGTTTCCTCTAATATTGTCAGTTCCATTGGAACAAGAGGCTGTGTTTTTCTCATTCATTGAGATTTTCTCAAGTATCTGGCATGATGCTCAATTCAAAGGAGGTGCATAGTAAATATCTGTTGAATGAAGGGTTTCCCCACTGATGTTCAGCCATTCTCACTCCCTAGGAGGAATGGGAGATAGCTTTGGTGTCACAGCTCGGCTTCACAATGCTTGCTGACCCCCAACTCCTGCTTTTTGCTGGACAGACACAGGCTACCCACATAGGATGCCCACTCATGTGATTCTCTAAATGATGAAGTAGGCAGCTCCTCTCACAAGACACTGCATGCACCATCCCCATCACTATGTCCTATCTCTGTGGCCTCATGCAAACAAATGGGCCTCATATTTATTGTCTCCAATTTTTCCCCCACAAAGATTCTTTTTTAAATACTGTTGGTCTTCTTCATATCTTTTATCCTCAAACCTATACCTAGTTCCTCTGATGGCCTCACAATGACAAATAAGGCAAAGCTGTAACAGCAATTTGGACTCAGCCTCAGGGAGAAGAGTCAATGCTAAGCAATAACACCATATGCACTGAAGGGCCTCACACTACTTAATTGCTTTGACCTTGCCTTCTCCTGGTGGACTCCTGGGACATCTCTGAACACTCTTGACTCATCAGTGTCTTCCCAGTATGAGACAATATGATTCTCTCATTGTCAGAAAACAACCTGCTCTTAAAGTTATGTCATTAAAGGAACACATAAGGTACAATAAGAGTAACTCCCCCATCCTTTACAACCAAGGTTTCAGCAGCAGTTCAGTAACCTTTTTGCTTGCCCTGTCTTTTGCTAAAGTGAAGTACTTTTTTTCAGCAAGCTCTTTTTCAATTTATTCATTTAAGATGTGGCCAGAGAAAGGAAGTCATGCATGAGCCCTGAAGGAGGGAAGGGGGAAGCCGCATACAGCTCCATCTGGTTCACAGATAGAGAAAAATGCTTCAGAAACACATTTTTATGATGTTGACAAGCAACTAAAATTTTAAAAAAATTGTGTATGTCCAGAAACACTTAAATTAAAAATACTTAAATTAGAAATACCTAATTTGAAAATTAACTCAGAGATAACAGCCTGCTTTAGAGACACACAATTAACTTTTAATAGTGTAAGTGGAGTTTCTGTAGTCCATTGATTAGGAGCCCCATGATTCAGGAGATTTTTCTGGTTAAGTAGAGGGGACTCCAAATAAGAAGTCAACCGCTGTTCATTTTCTATACAACCATAGGAAATCCTCTCTTGCCTTAGTCTAAAAAAGTTTTATTTTCTACGCTACCTGATAGCAACATGAAAGACTCAGAGGGCATATTGTCCAAGAAGTTATTTATCTTCAGATCAATATTTTCGCTTGAAAATATTTTCCTACCAAACTACTAAGAGGAGTCAGTGGGTAATGCTCAATTATTTGTGTAAAATTACATGAGTCAGTGTACTGAAGAGATTTATATTTCACACATGAACAGGAAATAGCTTCTCATGAGAATTTTGAGGGAAAAAAATACTGAAAGACTGAGGCTCAATTTCTGAAATACTCAGGAACCTTCTATTTACACAGCTATGGATAAGACCAGTAATGCATCTGCTTTTTTATCATCAGCAATAAGTCCACATCTCTTTCCCTTGTTATTACCTTGATGTCAAGAAGCCAATGCTAACTGACTTACAAGACAGTACTACAAGAGTGGTTCATACTTTCTACCTGAAAACATGGACAATACATACATTCATTGTCAGCAAGGATCCAGAAACCTTGGGAGAAAGGGGCATGGGCAGATCACAGAATTACTGTTAGGGAGCAGGGAAGCTACCTGGGATGGAGCTACCAAGAACTAAATACCTAAGATGCATTTCAAAAACATGTAATTACCTGACCTCATCTGAATAAGAATAACGAAGCAGCTTAGACAGATGCAGGTTGACTCCTGCTGTACTACAAAGTTGTATAACTCTGGGAAGTTATTTAATTTTTCAAAATTTTAGTTTCCTCTAGGATTAAACTGGCATAACTGATAAACCATTATGAACATTGCTTCATACACATAGAATGCCCAATAAGTACATTTTAAAAATAAATAAAAATAATTTCATAACATAACATAGCTTTATTTATATTTAAACATAGTCTTTGAATTACTAATATAGACTATTATACTTAAGACAAATTAGTATCAATTTGTTTGTCATCATAAACTGAACCTAGACAGCTCTCACAAGTATCCTCTAAGCTCTGGTTTAAAATTAGAGTTCCAAAGAAGCATACTCCTAGATTCGAGTACTTTAATTTTGCTAGAAAATCTGATTTAATTATAAAAAAAGAAAATCTCTTCAAACAGCCATTATTTAACATTGTGTCACTGATTTGGTTGGCTCATGGCCATAAGAACTGGCCATATTCAAAACATTTCTCTGTTATTCTTCATGCTACATTTCAACATAACTCAGTATTTCCACTTTTAGGAACCTATTCTAGAAACATATGGAAAGTTACCCATTGGCTGTTTTGCAGGAAAGGGATGATTCAGGAGGCCTAGACTGCTCAAGCTCT
>NW_004524614.1:6437782-6443479 GCF_000260255.1 Octodon degus | reverse complement strand
TTTTTTTTTTTTTTGGTGGAACCGGGGATTGAACTCAGGCCCTTGCACTTGCCAGGTAAGCATTTATTCTACTAAGCCATCTCCCTGGCCCTAAAAGCAGCTTCAAACTTCTTCTGAAACACAGTTTTGCAAAATTAATTTATTACACTTTCCAATTTATTCTGAAACATTGAAAATGACCTAAGTATAGAACAAATTAACAGTTCCATAAATCTGGTTAATAAACCTAAAATTAATAAAATATCATTTAAAATATCATTTTTTGCATATTTATCATGACATTAGAAAACTGTGAAAGCAGGATACAAAGCTATGTGGAAAGTATCAACTTAAGTATGCAAATAAATCCATCTCTATATAGAAAAAAAGATGGGAAAATGTACCAATATATGTTATAAGTGGCTACTGATCAACTGTGATATTTTGAGGTATTATTTATTCATTTTTCTGTATTTGAGATATTATGTATTCATTTTCCCATGTTTTTATGACCTTTCTCAGAACAAATTATTATTTTATTCTTATTCAGTTATTTTACATATCTCTTATAGCAAAAAATTAAAACATGATTGGAAGAGTTCTGATAATCCAGAAAGAACACAATTTTAAAATCAAAGTTCTTTTCCCCATCGTAAGTTTCCCTCCAACTGGGTATCACACTGACAATAACTATTAACTATTTAAATAACATTTTCTGGGGCTGGTGAGATGACTCAGTGGTCTAAAGCACCTACTTAGAACAAGCTTAGCAAAGTTTGGACCACGGTTCAATCCCCAGCACCACATGCCAGCCAGCCCTGCCCCCTAGTGGGCTGAGCTGGCCACACACACACACACACACACACACACAAATAAAAATTTAAAAAAAAAATAACATTTTCTACTTTTTCCTATAAATTAAAAAAAAACACATAAAATGATTTGTCTCAGGTTTTACAGATATGGGCTCACGTTCTGCAGCTTTTGCCCTTTAAAATGTCACTTTAAAATGACATACATATTTATTGAATTGATATTTGATATTAATTGATAATTAATTTGTTTCCATATTGACAGATTATTTTAAATTGTTTCTAATTTTTTAGTATTATCATAATTTTGCCTAAAAAGTTCTTGTATATATATCAAGGTACCTTGAAAAGTCCTTTTGTAAGAATCATAGGAGTAAAACTATTGGATTACATGTTATATATATATTTAATTTTTCATAGATTGACACACTGCTCTCCCAGTCATGCTACAAGAGTAATCTTTTGCCATACTCTTACCAACTATGGATAAATCATTCCAATGATTTCTAATTAGATACGAAATGAAAATGATAGTATGTCATTTTAAAAAAACAAATGTATTAAGTTATTATTGAATTTGAAGATCTTTTCATTGATCACTTTGTTTAATGTATGAATCAGTCATTCATATCCTTTATATATTGTTCAAATTATCTGTCCTATAGATTTTCTGTTTTTTTTAAAAAATATTTATTCATGTATTTATTTGAACTGTTATGCAGTTCAGACTCATAGTGATCCTCCTGTCTCAGCCTCCCCAGTGCTAGGATTACAGGCCTGCACCACCAGGCCCAGTTTCAGGGCCGGCACAGCATGCAGTACCAGGAATTGAACTCGGGTCTTTGCCCTTGCCAGGCACACACTTAGACTGCCGAGCTATCTTCCCAGTCACAGATTTTCTGCTCTTTAAATTTTGGGCATATTAACATTATGTGACATCAATTTCTCTCCCTTTATCATCCTTCTCAACTGTATAATGCCTTTCTTTTCATAAAGTTTTAGATTTCTATGTTGTCAAGTTTTTAAAAAATGGTTCTGCGTTTCATGTCCTATTTAAAAGGCTCTCTCTATCACAAACTTTTAACCTATTTTCTAATGATTTTATCAGAAAAATATTAAATACTTATGGTGTTCAATGTAGTTTTTAAAATTCACAGAATTAAGACTTGGAAATTTGTGGCAAGAAGTGTTTTTCTCTTTTGATAAAATGACAGGCTCCTTTCCCTCAACTATGCTTCTTACTTTGTCTTTGCAGCTAGGAAGCTCTGTTTTAGTTTTATCACCTTATTCTCTTTGTTATTACTTGGCTTTTTAGCCTTGGCCTGTGTTTTCTGTGGCCTTTCTTGAAAACTACTCCAGACCTTTTCTGAAGTTAGAAGGTGAGCCAGGATATAGCTAGGTGGCTGAGCGGCTGCCTGGCAAGCTCAAGGTCTTATGATCAATACCCAATACCAGAGGAAACAAGGTGAGCAAACAATAAATAAATTAGACAGTGATCAAATAACTAGAATAAGACTGAATATCAATAAAAGCTATTACACTTAATTTAGATATTTGGTCATTCCTTTATTACCTACTCTCCTAGAATTAACCAGAATTGAGACAATAAATTGTTGTCCTCTTGATTGCTTTCTAGTTATTAGACTATACATTTATTTACCTTATTTTGAGTCTTTCAAGAGCAGAGGTTGTTCTAATTGCATCGAACTCATCTATTCCTTAAAGTGAGCACTCAAGAAGAGGAAGAGGAAGAGGAAGAAGAAGGAGGAGGAGGAGGAGGAGGAATAACAATAACAACTCACATGAGAAATCTAATTAAAGGAGAGAGTCAGGGCTTATCCTGCTGTTGGCCTACACTGAATCTCCAACAGTAATGGCAGTCAGGGAGCAGATGACACTGAGCCCCTACAGCTTGCTATCATCATCAGATACAAGGTATCCCTAAAGGAAGCAGGGAAGGGATCACAGGTTAGGGCACTTCCAAGCCTGGGTGTAGAGCTCAGAGGTAAGCTAAGCAGTGTTTGCTCAGCACTGCAGAAAAAAATAAATTTGCAACAAGTGTTATAAGAGTACTGTCTGTTATCCAAGTAATTAAAATAAACCAAGCCTCACATTCCAAGAAATCCAATTATGTGAGATTTAACCGCAATCTTAATGCCTACTTTTGGCAGCTTAACCAGCTAGATGACAGAATAAAATACAATGAAAATTAGATTGTACTTACGTTAGAAATTCAAACCCATGAAATATACGCAAAGCTAAAGTTCTGTATTACAATTTATCTTTTAACAATGATTTTGAAATGCAGGGTCTTAGATGTTACAGTCAGACTAGAAGAGTTCTGAATACATTTAAAATGAGCTTTCTGTTTTGTTTTTCTAACCACATCCTGTCCTAATAACCCACTTCCATTTTCCTGAGATTTTAGGCAGTGTGTGTGGCTCTCTCCTAAGGTGGGTTACAGAACAAACAGGGTCTCTCCCTCATGGATTTTTGTCTCTTGGTAATCGAGGATGAAGGATGACACACAACTTGGATCAGCCAGCCTGACATCTCATGCTGGCAGGGATGACATTGAGGGTGACATTATAGGAGAGAAGATTCCAGGAGATCAAGGCACCCTGCAGGCAGCCGCCAGCTGTGGCTACCTGATGAGCCTCTGTAATTTGCTATTGGTGCTTAGAAGTCAACCCAGTTTCACAAGAGACTTGGGGGTGCTGGACCATTAGGTGGAGCCTGTGCTAGCAGAAAGAAAAGGGTCTTTCACCCTGGGGAAATGGGTTGGTCTCGTGGCTTCATTGTGTAACCCCTTACATACATTAGTCCCAAGTACTTTATAAGCACTCATTGTCACATGCATCCCAAACCATTAGGGGGGTTATGACCTTCCTTTATCCAACAGGTATTTTTTTCTCTCTTTTTTTTTTTTGTGGTACTGGGAATTGAACCCAGGACCTTGCACTTGCCAGGCAAGCATTTATTCTACTGATCTAACTGCCCAGTCCCCCAACAGGTGGTTTCTGAGGACCTTCTATTACCAGATATCTTGCTGGTATTAAGGACTTAGGATTGGAAGTCAGGACCGCATGGAAGAGGGGCCAAGAGATGCCAGATACAAAAATCTTTAGGCAACTGGAGAAGGTCCCTGAAGACACAATATTCAGTTAAAGACTAAAGAAAAGACAGATTTTTAAAAATGAGATTGGGTGGAATGAATGAGACCAGACTTAGTTCATTTAGGCTGGTATAAAAATACTTTATATTGCTTATTTCTAATAAGGAATTTTTTTTTCCACAGAGTTCTGGAGGCTGGGAAGGCCAAAAGCAAGACATCAGCAGATTCCATGTCTTCTGAGGGCATGCTTCTCATAGACAGCACTTCTGTGTGTCCTCATGCGGAGAAGAGAGGAGTAAGCTCCACAGACCTCTTAACAGAGCACTGATATTATTTATAACAGCAACCCCTCCCGAAACCCTCACCTCTACAAGAAGGAGTCGCTGTGATGATGATGGGGAACGCTCCTCAGGCTCCACCTCCTACTACCACACTTAGCCATGAATTCATCAAGGGCTCACCCACTGGTAAGTGTCACTATGCTTGGGGGCTAGGTATCAGCACAGGAATTTTGGGGGACACACACAGACTACAGCAAGACAGACATGCAGGGTATGAGATGCTCCTAACAGAGGGCTCTACAAGAGGGAGTTACTGTGATGATGATGGGGAATGCTCCTCAGGCTCCACCTCCTACTACCACACTTAGCCATTAATTCATCAGGGGCTCACCCACTGGTAAGCATCACCTGGTGTGATTAAATGACCTCCCTGAAGCCCCACCTATGAGCACACAAGATTGTGAGTGGACAGCTGGATATAAACCATAACACTTCTCTGCATTTGAAACACCTTATTTCCATTTAATTCTACATCCACTAAAACAGGCACTCTCTCTAAACATTTTACTATGCTCTTAGGCAAGACTTTAAATATTGACTGGAGAGAAGGGTCCAGTCAACTGCTGTATTCCATTGCCCAATTTCAACAATATAATATATGGCCACTATCATTTCCTCTTGTATTACACACTAATTTTTTTTTCACTACATCCTGGAGTATTTTAAAGAAAATCCCAGATAACGCATTTGATAATTTATAGATGGCAGTGGGTCTTAAATGTTCTGCCACAGTCATATCACAGGTTGGGTCCCACACTTGGTGCCTTTGAAATGTGGTAAAAATTTTAGTGGGGGTAAAGAGGGTCTACTGGTCACAGGTAACATACCCCTGGAGAGGACAGGGGGACCCCAGACCTTTGCCTCTTCCTCATTTTCTATGGCTATGAGGTCAGAAGCTTTGTTTGCCACATGGTCCTGCCATAGACCCCAAAGCAACAAGACCACCTGATCCTGAACTGGCACCTCCATAACTCCAAAATTGAGACTAAATAAACTTCAGTTCTATAATCCTACCACTCTGGGAAACTGAGGCAGGAGGATCATAAGTTCTGGCATGGCCTGGGAAAGTTAGTGACTTGGTGAAAAGCTGTCTCAGGTAAAAGGATCGAAGCAGGAGCTGAGGTTTAGCTCAGTATAAAGACTCTGAGGCCAATTTTCTGTGTCAAAAGCTAACTACAAATTTCATACATGTGTATCATGTATCACTTCATTTATGTGAATTTCTAAAATATGACTTTTGAAAAATACTATAAGTGCTCAATGTATTAACAGATTCCTTAATATCATCAAATAGCCAGTGTTTGTTTACATTTTCCCAGTGAGCTTCAAAAATTTCTTATCTTTAAAAATCAGGATTCAAAATCACAAGCTTGCAAAACCGTTTAAATGAATGTGAAGACAGAGTTTCAGATCTTGAAGATGCTGGTGTAGCTAGTGAAAAGGTAAGAAA
>NW_004524614.1:6427993-6429306 GCF_000260255.1 Octodon degus | reverse complement strand
CTTTTTAGTTTTTAGATATCATCTTTTAACATTTAATGTTAATGTATAATTAAATAAAGTGATACGGGACTTCAAAATCAAAACTATGAAAGATGGGATCAAACATACTCCTTAGCCTCTTCCTCCTCTTTACTCTTTTTCAAGGATAATCATTTAAAAGAAATTCACAGGTCATTCTACTGCTTGTTCCCTGGCAGTCTCACAAAGGCAGTAGACTGTGAGGCATCAAGATTTTAGTGTGCGTTAGGGGCAATACTCTAGTCCACTGCAGTTTTATTTTACATTTTTCTTATTAGGTGTAAGTTAAGATCCATTTATATTTCTTTCTCTAAGAACAATCTGTTGAAAATTCTAGCCATATTTTCTGTAATAGTGGTTCATAAAGTGTGAGCCCTGTATCAGCAGCAGCTACATCACTGGGATTTTATTAGAAAATTTTCAGACCCTGTTATGGTTTGGGTCTAGTTGTCACCCCAAAGTCTCATGCAGGCATTGGGGCAGTTTCTAGAGTTTGTGATTAATCCATGATCCAATGCAGGGAGTACAGGTGTGAGGGCTACGCCCACCCTGGGCACACAATATAGGAAGGGAGACAGATGTGCTAGCTGCTGCCGCTGCCACACCCACTGCTCCTTCTTTTGGTCTTTGCTGTTTTCTGTCACCATGAATGGCTGCCCTCTGCTGTATGCCACTCTGCCTTGGAGCCAGCAGAGTATGAACTGAAACCTCTACTAACTGTGAACTAAATAAACCTTTCTTTCCTTAATTTGGGGTATCAGGCATTTTGTTCCAGCATTGAGAGAAAAGTAACTAAGACAGACCCCAATCCAAGCCCAGTGACTCAGAAACTCTCAGAAGAGGGCACAGTACCCTGTGTTTCCGAAAACTCACAGATGACCCAGATGGACATGGCTTGAGAGACACAGTTGATTTGATTACTGTATTTTAAGTGCTTTAGGCTTGTATAGTTATTTGAGCATTAAAACAATGTCAGCCTATAGCTGGCAAGATAGCTCAGAAAACTAAGAGCCTGCTTAGGCAAGTGTGGGGACCAGGGTTCGATCCTCAGCACCACATGCCACACTGGCGCCACCCCCTGGCAAGCTAAGACAGCCACTGAGACCAGGAGTGGTGGAGCACGCCTGTAACCCCAGAACTGGGGAGGCTGAAAACAGGAGGATCACTACGAGTTCAAGACTCGTAGTGAGACCATGTACCAAGTAAAATAAATAATTAATTTTTTAAAATGTCAAACTGCTAATAAACTGAACCTGAAGACTCAAAGACCATGTGACATTCATTCATTCATTCAT
>NW_004524614.1:6425188-6426361 GCF_000260255.1 Octodon degus | reverse complement strand
GCAGTTGCTTAGTTCACAGGTATCAGCATATATAGTTAGTCAGGCTGAGATTCTGAGCAATTAACTGCTAGTTTCAAAAACCTGCTGAAGATTCTCAGGATCATTGCCTTAGCCATCTTTTTCTTTTCATAATTTTATTGAGAAACAAATAGCAATGAGACAGTTTCAAATCAAATTGGTAGGACAGTTTCAATGGGATGCTCAACTTGTAATGCCACATCATTTTCAAAATACTTATATAGTAATGCATATATATATATATATATATGTATGTATGATTATATTTGTAGAAGAAAATATGATGGAATAAATCTCAGTCTCAGTGAGCTGCCTATTTCAGTCAGAACTGGACGTTTGCTCTATTTTCATGATTATGTGCTTTCCATAGGGCAGAGAGAAAGCTAAAGACAATAGGCTCAAACATTGCTGTGGGCAGACATGGGAGGAAAGAGTGTGGCAGGGGCCACACTGGGGTGGAATGCCTCTGTGGTGCACGTGGACAATCACCTCTGCTGCTCTCATCTTTGTATGGCTCACTTACCTGTGTCCAGCTGAGTTGACTCATGTCATGGGCAAGGAGAGGCAAGGCATGGGGATCCATTGTGTTGACAGGGATCTAGGGTGCAGAAGGAAGCTCCGGAGTCAACCAGGCTACAGTAAACACAGACCCCTAAAGAGGTCACCCATGCAGTTTTGTGGGTGCAAGCCAGCACTCAGCAGGGGGTAGCAGTTCCCCCAGTAAGTTCTGGGGGCATTTCTGAAGGCACAGGCCGACTTGCAAAAGATTTCATGTGCACGCAATTCTACGAGCCTAATGTCAATCTGCTTAAAATAGCTTAGTTCTTGCTTTCTGGAAGAGAAACTATGTGATTCAAAGGGCAACCAGGCGGGAGGAGTGTGGGGCAGCTGTGAGACTTTAAACATATGCAAGTGCCATGAAAACAGTGATACTATTACTAATTTTCAATGCCATTTAGAACTCATCTGTCATCTCATCTAAACAACAGATACACACGGAGACTTTCAAAGGACTTTTTATTAATGCAGAAAGGGCTCGCCCCCATGGAGCCTCTCCCAGCCAGAAAGTCTTACCAGCAGGTGTGGAAGAGGATTTGGGTGCTGGAAGTAAGCTCCTGCGGGGCGTTGTCACACTGGAGGATGCTGGAGAGGCTA
>NW_004524614.1:6418944-6423668 GCF_000260255.1 Octodon degus | reverse complement strand
TCAGATTTAAATATGAAAAATTATTGTGACCCAAACTTTTCTTCCAGAACTTTTATGATTTACATATTTGCAAACTCTTAAAGATAACAATACCACCATTTATCTATTTGCTGTTAAAAGAAACATCTTTATATACTGAGTATACCTGTGAGGTCTAATCTAATAATTTAGAGACTGAATGTGCTGACATCACTACTTGTTTAGAACAGTCCAGTTGCAGGATCAAGACCATCTGCCATAAATAATAGGCAATTACAGCTAGAGGAGGTGAAAGATTGGACAAGACAGCATTAGAATGAAAGACTAAATTCTTGTTTTCATCATTTTGTTTATTTATTTATTTCTGTGGCCGGCTTAGCCCTCCCTGGGGACAGGCATGGTGGACATGTGGTGCTGGGAATCCTGCACTTGCCTAAGCAGGCGCTTTAGACCACTGAGCTATCTTCCCAGTCCCCTGTTTTTATCCTTTTGAAAGAATGGTCATAATATTCTACTGAGTTACAGCCTGTATTAAAATCCCATGCAGTGTTCACTACAACCAGGGATCTCATCAGTCTTCTAGTGTAAGAGAGTTTTGATTTTCTCCCTCTAAAGGTACGAAGGTAGCCAGGGGTGGTGCAGGCTTATAATCGCAGAATGTGGGAGGCTGAGGCAGGAGGATGGCTGGGAGTTGGAGGCCAACCTGGGCTACAAAGTGAGTTCAAGGCCAACCTGAAATACATAGTGAGATCTCATCTCAAAAGACACAAATTAAAAAAAAAATGAATAACCTGGAAGTTCATTTGAAATTTGTGAGATTTATGTTGCTGCTAAAGAAAGGAATATGCAAGGAAGATCAACATTGAATGTACTATGTTCTCAGAGTTTATACCCTACAGTTCTTTTGAAGTGCTGCTCAAAGATCTTAAGAGTTGCAGTCATGGCGAGGGTAATGCATTTGACCACCGCAAGCCAAGCAAACACGCAGCCACTCCACAGAAGGGGTCTGTTTTGTGTCTTTGAGTTCACATCAAGAATCATATACATGTTTAATCCGAACTCAGCTACGAAAAGTGGCACCAGAAGCCTGTAGTGCAGACAGCTGTGACTTTTGAACCAAGCAGGTTCATCAGCCCCCAGTGCTAGGAAGCAGAGACTCTGAAAGTTTGCATCAGATACTTCAGATGAGAGAAGGGCTCGGCTACTGGAAACACCCTGCATGGAATCCCCCAGTGTCTCGGACAGACGGCTAGAACAACCTACTCACTGAAATGCGTAGAAGCTGAACTGCACGCAGAACTGCTCACCAGTCTTTTACTTAACAATTTATTAAAACATCTTCAGAAGAGAAATGTTTTGTATAATTTGCAGAATCCAAAGATCCTTATATCAAATTCTTTGCATTTGCCATCATTTTGAAATGTAAAATTTATCATTCAGTGAACACATCAACTTAGAGATTTGGCCTGCTTGCTAGGCCGGGAAGGAATTTGTCCGTGAAGTGTATGTAGCAGGGAGGCTGCATGCTTCCTCTGAGAGAGGGTAACATCATCAAAATAAGAAATAAAATAATAAAAACCCTGTGCAGTCCATTGTTGCGGGATACAGTTAGGAATAAACAGCCTGACTCTCTAGAAACCGATTTCGGTTGGCCGGTAATTAAAGCAGCACTATTCAGTAAAAGTACTCCGAATTTGGAAATGGCTGCTGCATTCTACAAATGCTCCACGTACTTCACAACAGTAATGACAACATTAAACCACTGTTTGGAAAGAGGAAGAAAGCAACTAGAAATAAACAATCTGCTTATGTGATCCAGAAAACCGTGCTGGGGAACTGAGAGTCAAAGTGGTTCATGTAACTATTGAGTCATCTCATTCCTAACGATTTGCAACCTACTCTGACCCCACAGGCCTAAGCAATGTATCTGCCTGCAGCTCGGCTACAAAGCGGCAGAAATACAGGCAAATGCAGGCAAGGGACTAAGACGACCAAGTACAAACACCACCTACGGTGTCCCACACCCACCATCTCCCTTCAGTTTCTTCATTTATGAGTAGGAAATGCTACTCTACTTTATAAAGTTATTGTGAGAATTAAAAGACATAATGTAAGTGAATTTTTTAAAAAGTGGATGCAAGAGTTAGTAAAGAAAAGAGTGGCATATTGTATGTGCTTATTGCTAGTTATCGACCCACATGTTACATGTAAGCTCCACAGCTAGTCATTAAAGTAAATGAGTTTTTCCACTGAATGTTTTTGAAGACTAATATGAGATAGGTAGCTCTATGTGAAAAGAGGAAGAGAAAGAAGAAAACTTCATCTTACCTGCAGGCAATGGGACTAACAAGAGCGGGAGAAAATACCTACCTTTAAAGATATAATGAACAATTTCAGACCCAGAAAAAGATCTGGAAAAAGTTATTAGTACAATGGTCCATCAAGATTAAGAAGTATAAAATACTACCAATTCCACAGCCAGTTAATTGCTGGGACATATGGAACTGTTCAACCTTCCTAGATATTCAAAACTACATCCTGAATTCCTTGTTCAGCTTCACACTAACTACAAGTAGCAAGTGTAGCACCAATGGGCTTTAATTCTGGTAATCAGATGGGCATGCTATTAATTGGTTTTCAGTTTCTGAGAAGTCATAGGATTGAGTTTTTTTTTTCCTCCTGAGCTGTTTTGCTTTGTTTTTCACATATACGGGATGCTGATATTTTACTGCATATATATTTCAAATGTTCTTCTGGCTTTGGCTTATCTTCATATTTAATGGTACCATAGAGAACTTTTTTTTTATTTTAACAGATTTTCATCAGTCTTTGTCTCTCTGATTTGTACTTCATGTGTCTTATACTTCCATTCCCTATCCTGCTATAATAAACATATTCTTCTATGTATTCTAACCGATTTTTAATTTTGTTTTGTTTTTACACTGAAGTTATTAATCTATCTGGCATGAGGATGGGAACATGAACAAAATGTACAGCTATTTTCTACACAAACAGGCAACACGCCCAGCCCTACACATTGCAGAGTCTGTCCGTTCCGCATTATCTGCACAACCAAGTTTCCATTCAGACATGACACATTAGGGAAGGCATTCAACTAAGGCCTCAAATCTCACTAACTTCATATAACAGAAGTTTATTTTGAGGTCATGGACCATCTAACCCAAGTGATCTGGATGGTATGCTGTCTTGGGAAAATGTCCTCCAGGCAGAAGTCAGGGACCCCCAACTCTTTTTGCCCTTCTTAGGGGCTCGCAAGAGAATTAAGTAGTATTCTGATGAAGGAAAAATAAATTGTTCATCAGAGGACTTTATGAGCCATGACTGCAAATGAAATGTATAATTTATGTCTTCAGTTTATTGATTGGAACTCAGTCATAGAGATGAAAAGTCAGGCTGAGAAATGTAGTTTAATTTACATCCAGGAGAAAATGAAGATGGTTTGATAAATATATATCCATTCTCTGCCATAGAAGGCTCCATTTCTAAGCTCTTTATTTCTTTCATTGATCTAGTGGTCTACCACTATGCCAATACCATTATGCATATACCTACTATAGTGCAGAATACAAGTGTTCCCAATTATCTTGGCTACATCTGAGCCTTCATTCTTGCATAAAGATTGAAGAATCTCCTTATCAAGTTCCATAAGTAATATAGTCAAATTTCAGTGGACACAAATAAGCCTTTTTTTTCCCAACAGCATTCTCATGGAAGGAACTGCAAGTACACACTTAACTGAAATAAGCACACATGCTGTGCATAAATTACTCCTTGGGGATCCTGTTACACAATAGAGATGCAAGAAGGCTGAGCATCTCATAAGAAAAAATAAACATTAAACCAAGTAGCTCTAAGAGGAGCAGCACTACTTCACAGGAAAGGAAAATGTGTAAGACACTGTGGGTTGAAGCACTGGTGGCATTTTGTGGATGCCAAAGTATTGGTGGTCAATACTTTTCTTGGAAATATGTAGAAAAGTGAGACCACAAAGAGCTGAGGGCTATGAGGAAGGCAGAAAGGATGATATTTCAGTAAGCATCTTAGGTCACAAAAGGAATTTTCCTATATTCTCTTAGCAATTGAACTTATTAGCTGCCAGGTCATTCTTAATTTCCTTCCTTTGTCCATACCAGTAGCACTTCCTGCATTTGTTGCATTATCACTATGAAAATGTGAAGGTATTCTCCTGCTCACAGTAACCAGAGGATTAGAGCCTGTTACATTGTTGCTGGACAGTGGCCATCTTTCCCAAACATTCAAGTCATCTTAGCATCAGCTTACCAATTAGAAGACCAATCTTAAAGTTTAAGGATTTACAAGGTATATATTGTGCATGATCACAGAACTCAGTGGAAACCAGTTCAGCATATAAGACTAATCACTTTACATTTCTTTTTATAAATCACTGGGACAATCAGGTTCTTTCAGCACCAGATCCTTGAAGAAAGCAACTTCTTTGTTCCTCCTCCAGGCACAGCTTCTAGAAATCATCCCTCACAGTTCAGTATCCTGAACTCATCAATCAAGTCCTTCAAAATCTCATGGAGTTGCACTCCTAAATCACGCTACATGGGAAACATAGGAAAACCAATTTGAAACACATCAGAATGGCCTGGGGATGTAGCTTACTGGTAGAGTGCTAACCTAGTATTCACCAGTCACTGGCAACACAGAGAGAAAGAGAGAGAGAGAGAGAGAGAGAGAGAGAGAGAGAGAGAGAGAGA
>NW_004524614.1:6396434-6418844 GCF_000260255.1 Octodon degus | reverse complement strand
CATGGTGGCACACACCTGTAATCCCAGAGCTGGGGAAATGAGAGGGTTTGAGGATATATTGCCCCTCTCAAATCCTCTGTACCAAACACAGAGAGAGAGAGAGAGAGAGAGAGAGAGAGAGAGAGAGAGAGAGAGAGAGAGGGCGCAAAGACCTAAATATAAGAGCTAAACATATAATGCTCTTACAAAAAATATATGTATACTTTAATGATCCTAGATTAGGCAACGGTGTCTTACTTTTGACTCGTTGCTGAGACAAAATACCTGACGCCCAAAATTACAGAAGGAATGGTTTATTTAGCTCACAGTTTGAGGAAGTTTCAGTCCATAATCAGCTGGCTCCAAGACAGGGTAGCGTGGCAACAGTTTAAGGAGGCAGAAGACAGCAAAAGCAATTTTAAGAGCAAAAGGGTGGAAAACAAGCCTCTTTTCCTCCCTCATACTGTAACCAGGCTCCCACCCTAGAATAGGTGCAGTACTCACACCATCTCCCTGCCCGGCTCTTGCACAGGATGAGGATGCTTACAAAGTGAGGACTCTGGATCCCTGCTGAGTCACTTCCTTAAACTTCTCAAGGTGACACATATAGCAATCATTACAAGTGGTTTCTTAAATACTAGATCCAAAACACAAATAACTTAGAAAAAAATAGAAGAACTAGATTTAAGCAAAATGAAGTTTTAATTAAAAACTTCTGTGCTTCAGAAAACTCTATTAACAAAGTGAACATCTGTTAAAGTTTGTGCCTAGTTGTCCCCCCAAAGCCTCATGCAGTCTTGGGGCGGTTTCTGGAGTGTGTGATTGATTACTGTGGGTGTGGATGCTGTACCTGCCCTGGGGCAGGTAATTTGCATTACAACATAAGAAGGGAAGAGAAGCTAGCTGCTTGAGCTGCTCCTACCCCTTCCTTTGCACCTCGTGCTCTTTGCTACTGCCATGAAAGGTTGCTCTCTGCTGCTCTGCCTTGGACCCAGCTGGGTATGGACTGAAACCTCCAGTGACTGTGGGCTAAATAAACCTTTACTTCCTTCATTTTGGGTGTCGGGTATTTGTCCCAGCAACAAGACAAGAGTAATTAAGACAAGGTCAATCCACCAAACTAGAAAAATATTTAAATCTTGCATCCAAAATATATAAAGAATTTCTATAAACTCAAAAGTAAAAAAGACATAACCCAACTTTAAAATGAGCACAAGTTTTAAACAGACATGAATATGAAAAAGATATATAAATGGTCAACAATCATACAGAACGTTATTCATTGGGGAAATGCTAGTTCAGACCACAATGAAAAGCACTTTAAATCCCCTAGGATAACTGTAAGAAAAATGCAGGCAACAAGAAGTATTGCTTGATGATGGGAGAAATTGGAATCTTTACACATTTGCTATGGGGTATAAAATGGTCCAACTACTTTGAAAAGCAGTTTAGTAGTCTTTCAAAATGTTCAACAGAGTTATAAGACCCAGAAGTACTATTCCCAGGTTTATGCCCAAGAGAACTAAATGTATGACCACATAAAAATGTGTAAAGAAATGCTCAGAGCGGCATTATTCATAAGAGTCTGAAAGAAGAAGCAATCTAAAGGGCCATCACCTGATGAACAGATGAGCAAAATGTGGTCTATCCATTCAGTGGACTTTCATTCAGCCACAGGAACAAATAGGCATGCTACAGTACACAGGAGCCTTGAGAACATTTTGCTCTATGAAAGAAGCCAGGCATACAAAGCTGCACATTATATACTTCCATCTATTAGAAATTTCCACAATAGGTAAATTATATGCATCCATTATTTTCCTTAGCTGGAACAAGTTTCTTAAATTGTGATTCAGTTCTATAAATGTACCCTAAGAAACTCCTGGGGTTCTTCTCCAGCAGTTAGTTCTACTTGTGTCTCTGCTCCCTGTCCCTGCAATGTGGCTAATATAAGTCCCAAGCTGTATAGTCTTAGAGAATAAAATAGAGAATATTCCCCACATTCCCCATATATCCCATTCATTGCAGAATTACCAGGCTCCTAGGCAAGAAGTGTGAAACTCCACTCATCTTCAAACCCTTTACTCTTCCCAACTGCGCCTACCAAGTTAAGTGTGACTGACCCACGCTAGTGCCACATCACCACTATGGTTTGGCTACTTCTCCTCTGAAACTCAAAAGTTGCCAAAGTGGTAGTAAGAAGAGGTGATCCCTTGACTATGGATAGGCCATGAGGCCTCATCCCTAAGAATGGAATTAAGACCCTGTAGGATCCGAATAATTTGGAAAATTAGCAATTAAACAAAAGAGACCACCCTCCGGTTTGTTAAGTAACCCAAATTCCTAAAACCTTAGGTTGGGCCGTAAAACCACAGGCCCAGCTTGAGCAAACATCACCTCCCCTGGGTCCAATGACATTCTTGTGAAACAAGGTCAGTTACTTCCCCCTCCCCAAAGAACAGACTGAAACCACAAAGCCAGCTCATAGTTATCCTTTAACTGACCTTTTCTAGTCTCCTTTTTAGACATATTCTAAAACCCACCAATTATTTTACAGGTTACCCTAAAATTAACCAATGCGATCTGCTTCTGTAACCCCGCTTGCAAAACCCCTCCTCCCTTTGTCTTCAGGCTTAAAAACATGGCCCACGGTCAGTTCGGGGCACTCTCTGTTCCTGTGTGTTCAGACCGCCCTGCGTGCACACAGCTAATAAAATTCCCTTTGTTCTTTGCATGAGAGACCGACTCTTGGGGTCTTCCTTCGCGGCGACTCGACCCTTACAACCCTATTTAAGAGGCTTCTTAAATAACCTTACAACCTTGGTCAGCTCACACAGTAAGGACACTGCATGTATTCACTCTTGGTAGACAACCAAACCTGCTCGTTGCTTGGTGTCCACAAGGCAAATTTCTGTTCTTTACGGATTATCCATTCTATAGTATTCTGACACAGAATAACAAAACACAAGAAAATGTGTACAAAGTCAGATCAGAAAGGCCTGCATTGGGAACAGAAGTTTCAGGTGGGGCTTTAGGCATTTGGGGGAGGAAGGGCATGCTCTTGGGATACTTGGTGCTGTCCACATCTACAGAAACAAGTGGTGACTTTTTAACCTTTTATGTAAGAATAATTCTGGCCATGACTGAAGCCAGGATGAAAATTTAGAGTTTATGATTCATATACAATGTAACTTTCCTTTGTTCATGTATTGGGAATAATAGTAACTGATCCTAAATTTTAAAAGGTTTAATAATGGTAATGAGAAACAAATACTGAAAAAGATAAAATGAAATTCCTAAGGGAGGAGAAGGCGCAAAGAAAAAAACCAGAACAGTTATTAATGATATGATGGCATCATAGCTAAACTACAAAAAAAAAAAAAAAAAGTTTCACTGATTTTGAACATTTTTCCATACTGTAATGATTAAACTCTCTTCACTGGTACTTTTCAATAATCTCATGCAATCAAGTTGTATAAAATTCTGGCTGCATGATTAGTTAATTGATGCATATTTTACTGTTTTAATAGCATTTATCACTTAGTGACAAAATTTAGTTTAATTATTAAAGTATCAACTGAATGTTCTATTTCCTATCTTCTGCATATTTTAACACAGGTGTATATATTTTCTGTCTCATGTTGAAGGGCTAATGTAAATCAGATAGCTTGCCATTTCAGCAAAGCGATTTCTTTTTCAAAATGAAATATTTGACTAAGAAAAGTTGAAATCCATAGGGAAAAGTAAGATATGGAAGATTTTACATTCTGGGTTTCTTACAAAGAAACACTCTTCAGACTTAGAGTGACAGCAAAGTTTGTAAAGGTGGTTTAGGTACCATGAACCCTCAGAGTAAGCCCTGGTGCTCAGATGAATCCTTATTGCATCTCTTAGAACACTGATCGGTCACTAGTGATATCGCAGGCATCATGCTAAACTTCAACAATAAGGAGATAAAGGCCATGCTCTCTAATCCTGGGAAGTTTGCATTTAATGTGAATATATCAATTTGCTGAAATTCAGAGAAACCTCAACACTCATTTGCATTCAGCAGATGTTGGGACAGGTTGCTGTTACTGCTACACGCCCTCCTGCTGGGGTGTACACTGGTGAATACAGGAACTCCACAGCCCAGTGATAGGGCCTGAAAAAAACACAGACTGCAATGACAGGAGAAAAGCAAGATGCAGCTTTAGTGGTACCAGTAAAGACCAATGAAAACTCAGGGAAAGGTTCAAACACATCAAAGATTGGCATTCGGAGCTGGCCAGAGAGCTGGGCCGACTAAAGTGCCTGCTTAGGCAGACTCAGGGGCCAGGGGTCCAACCCCTAGCATGCCTTGCCCACCTCTCCCCTGGGGCACACTGAGCCAGTGACTGAGACTGGGCGTGGTGGCATGCACCTGTAATCCCAGCACTTGGGAGGCTGAAAACAGGAGGATCACTACAAGTCTGATCTTTATACTGAGACCCTGTACACCCTGTAGACCCTGTACCAAATTCATTTTTTTTAAAAAAAAAAAGATCGGGTTTCAATAGGGGAGAGGGACTTGGATTTGGAAAAACTGTAAAGTAGAAGGAACAGCAGGAAGAACTGGAGTCAGGGAATCATGTGGTTGGTAAGGTGCCTCATTTGGACAAGGCATAAGACTAATGATGGGGAAAATGGAAAATTCAGGGAGAAATACTGAACGAAATTGTAAAAGGCCTTAGATACTATGCTTCAGAGCTTGTGAAAGTCTTAAGGGGGAGGGAGATCAAGAAGTCATCAAACAATGAGGCCTGGTAAGACACTAAAGGATGTGTTGACTTCCTCCCTTGCAGCCCAGGCATGTGTGCTTCCTGTCCTCTCTCCTCTCCTCAGCCTCTTGTTTCCTGCTCCACTCAGAAGTGGTTGCCGGCAGAGAAAGTAAAAGTCAGTAACGGATGCTAGGAAGGCCAAGGGAAGAGGTCATAAAGTCAAAAGTCACCACACAGGTTAGATTTGAGCCAGGTTTGTAAAGGCACAGACTGAAAGGATGCTAGAGGTTACAGCCCCCACCAAGATGGCTTGAAGTGAGGAAGAGAACAGAGTGTTTTACTTGTAACTTTACTTTCAATGACAGACACACCTAAAGCTCTTCTGTTCACAAATACAGTAGGTTGAATATAGTCAATGACACAAGGGGGCAGTTTGTTGACCTGAGACAAAGGAGATACTGGGGTGTGCATGTGACAACTTCCTGGTATAGCTCCTGTGCCCGGTCATCTGCTTGAGAGGCTCTGTGTCTGTCAGAGGGCCATGCCAGCTTTAGCAGCAATCAGGTGCCAAGCAGGCAAGGACAGGGAGCAACAGCTGTCTGCAGGATGAGCATTGTGATGCTCAGGAAGTCCTGGGCCAGTCCCACAAGCTTCTTTGCAGAGTAAGCTTGGGTTCACTCTTTGAAATGTGGCACAAACCCCATGAGCCTCTCCCTACAGGAAGAGATAAAACAGCTGGAAACTAGAGACTTTGGAACACGCCAAGGTGAATTCCAAAGAGGAGAGTTCCAGCTCGGGACTGTATCTCCCTCCTTTTTCATCCTTATTCTGCTGAACTACCTAAGCCCTCAGGGATTCATTGTCACTCAATTCTACTTCACTGCTGCTTACTGGACTCTTAAGTAGTAGTGCTGGACACTTGCTCATGTTTATGACAGCTTTGTGGAGGAGGATGCTGTCCCTCACTTCCCAGAGTCCACTTTTCTGCCAGACGTGCTGAGAAATGCCCCACCCCAGGGTACTGTGAATTTTTCAACACATATTTTTTGCTTACTGATCTGGGAAACTCTAGCAGTTCTCTGTGGTAGGCATTTATTTTTACTGTAGTAAGAACACTTAACATGAGATGTATTTTCTTAAAGTGTACAGTATATTACCGTTAACTTTAGGTGTAATGTTGTACAACATCTCTCTAGAACTTGCTCATCTTGTGTATGTGAAATTTTTACTCATTGACTGCCAAGACCCCAGTTCCCCTTTCCTGCAAACCCTAGCAGCCACCAGGGCTTGTGTTCTACTTCTATGAATTTTGTTTTAGACCTCCTCATAGAGTGAGATAACACAGTATTTGTGGTTTTGAGGCCTGACTTATTTTATAGAGCACAATGTTCTCAAGGTAATCTTGTATTATGGCAAATGACAGACTTTTCTTCTTAAGATTAAATAGCACTGCACTGCATAAATACAACACATTTGCTTTATCCTTGCAGCTTTGGGTAGACATTTAGATTGCTACCATGTCTTGGCTAGATTGTGAAAAATGCTTTAATAAACATGAATACAAGTTTTTCTTTGAGGCCCTGGTTATAATTCTTTGGGACATATACTCAGAACTGGGATTGCTGGATCACATAATAGTTTTATCTTTAATATTTTAAAGAACCACCATATGGTATCCATAGCAGCAATAAAAGCCTCTGTCGTTGACTTGTGATCTCAGTATCTTTAATCCGAGTTACCTTTTAAGAAAGAGAAATGTTAGGCCTACTACAACTCAGTTGCCTCTTATGTATTGTTCAGTAGGGAAAGGCAGGTACTTCCTTTGTAAGAAATGGAGTGAGAGTATCTGCCCAGAATCCACAAGGTTCTGGGTTTGATCTTCAGCACTTACAAAAAATGGGTAGAATTTGTCCTACCAACAGCTGGATAATGGAAAATTGCTGCTAGTTGTTCAGCTAATATTAAATGCAATTTAATTTTGACATCACTGTACTCATTATTTTTTTATTCAAAAGATGCTGATCTGCCTCTGTCATATTTCCCTGGAGCTAATGTTCTAGAGAGTAGAAATAGGCAAGAAGCAAGGAACAGAGTGAAGAAGCAAATTAACTGAATGTCAGATAGTGCAAAATATCAGGAAAAGGACCAGCATGTGTGTGGAGATGTGACTTGGGAAAGGGTTCAGCAAGAAAAGGACACTAAGGGGCCAGGGAGATAGTTCAATAGAATAAGCACTTGCCTGGCAAGCACAATGGCCTGAGTTCAAACCCTGGTTCTGCAAAAAAAGAAAAGAAAAGAAAAGAAAGGAACACTGAAGCAAAGACTTGAGGTGACTGAGGAAGGCAGGGTGGGCCTGGCAAAGGGCAGAGTGTGGCCCCAGAGAGAGGTAGTGGGAGGTCTGAGTGGAAATGGGGAGGAATTGTGGAGACTGGGAGAGCACTGCGAAGAGTCAACTTTCACAAGGAGTAAAGCTCACATCACAGGAGGGATGTGGTTTGGTTCTCAGTCTCTCCTGGGCCTTAGACTGCAGCCTAAAAATGAGCTCAAACACACACACACACACACACACACACACACACACACACACACATCCAAATTTCTTATAGTCCAATGTTTACTAAAATTATCCTCTGAGGAAGTACAAATGGTCTTTTAGCTTGCATATGCAAGTTTGCTTTCACTTATTGAAACAATATATTTTCATTTTTCTCAAACAGTTCCTAGCACTTGGAGTTTCTGACCTTATCTTCCTTTCTATACAAAACAAGCCCATTGTCTTTGGCTCAGAGGCCCTTCCTGTCTCTTATTGCTTCTTTGTTATTTGCTAGATATTCTTTCTTTTCCCGGCTGCCAGATGAAGGCATCCGTACAGGTCCATGGTTTTGTCTTATTTCTTCACATCCTCTCCTTTCACGTCTTCTTCTCCTAGTTCCCACAGTATCAACCATCAGCTAGAGTGGGTCTCAGACTGTCATGCAGACTCTCAGCCCATCCTTAAGGAATCAGTCCTGCATTTTCATGTACTCGCTGGAAACATCTGGTGAAATTTCAAACCCCACACTAAATCCATCCCTTTGCTTAACACCTGGCTGCTGATAGCCTGCAGCATACCAGGTCATACTCTAAGCAGGGACTTGCATTCCAACGAGAGTGACAGACCAGAGACAAGTGCACAGATAAATTTAAAACCATTACAAGCTATGATTTGCTATAATAAAAAAAAAAAATCCACAAGAGCAAAAAACACATGTGGTAGGGGGAGGACAAAGTTAGGAAGAATTCTAGCGTGGAAGAGGGGAAACCTACCTTTGATGGAAAATCTGGTAGCTCTGAAAGCAAACATTGGTCTGCCGGGACATATTTTCATTCACCACTTTATTCTCATGCACAGCAGATATTCTCGAAGCATGGCTTTGGACACAGTAGCACAGGAAGTCACAAGCTGAAATCCTGGCTGCTAGGAGTTATGTGGGTGGGGAAAAACACATGGAAGGGAAGCATCTAAAGCAAACACTTCTCTCAACTACATTCTGCCCCCTTTATGCTTTCCTACTGATAAAATCATTGTTCTAGAAATTTAGAAATAATGCCTCAGATCATCCTTAAAACTCTTTCCTTTGTATTAGCCCATGTAGCTCAATGCACTTCTGCTACATTACGACTTCAAATCGAAATCCCCACTCAGCCCCGTGCTCTACTCATTGTTGAGACAAGAGCATCGGCTCCCCTCTTCCTGCAGCTCCCTTATTCTGTCATCCTTCTCTCAGCCTTTATCATTTTCCCTAAAGCATAAGTGACTCAGCGCACCCATCTGAATTAAGTACAAAGTCCACTTTCTAGCGCTGGAATCCTCGCATTGTCCAACCCCAGGTATCTCTGCCTCCACACCTCCTGCACATCAGGAGGCGCAGCATACATCCAGGCAGCCAGGACTCCAGCCTCTGACTTCTCATGCTACTGTGTACAAAGCCATGTGTGCATGAGAGTAGTCCTTCACAGACCAATTCAGTGTTCCATTTTTATGCTTCCTGAATTTCTGCATGGTTTGAATATGGTCTGCTTCCTCCAAAACTCAGGTTGAGAGCTAATTCCTTACTACAGCAGTGTTGGGAGGTGTTTGAGTCATGGGGCTAATGCTTTCTCTCTGGAATGGGGTTAGCTACTGCAGGAGTTGGTCCCCTTTTCTCTTTGCCTATATGCTCTTGCCTGCCTGCTTTCTCATTATGCACTGATCAGAACCCTCAGCAGAAGCTAAGCAGACACAGCATCATGACTGTGGACTTTTAGAACCATGAACAAAACAAATTTCTTTATGAATTTGCAAGTCTTTGGTATTCTGTTAGAGCAACAGAAAATAGACTAAGTCAGGTCCCTTGTGGATAAGAGAACTACTCTAAGAAAGACAGAGCTGGTTAATAAAAGAAGCAAAGGTTCTGGGTACTTACACCAACTGTATCAAATTCATAGACGTAATCACAGAAGATCAAAGTCAATATCACCCAGCCCAGGACTTTTGAACTCCTGGCATCTAAGTAACTTAAAGCTTCCTTTTGATTTGGGAAATTCTCTTTAATATTTGCCAAGTCACATTTGCAAAGGCAAGAAGACAGTCAAATATTGATGGAAGTTAGTTACTTAAAAGACCAAAGGCTAATATGAAATATCAAAAGACCTCTGAGTAATTAAAAGCGATTCAGCACCATTCCTTTTTTATATCAATTAGAGCAGTTGTAATGAGTTCCTTCTCCCTTTCCAAAGTACTTAAAAGCTTGGGCCATCATCCATGAACACTCTACACTCTTAACTCTGGTTTGTCCCTGCATGACTCTTTCAGTAGTGAGTACCTTGGGGAAGACATTTAAGCTGGAGCATTTTAATTATATGCTTAATATGGGAGTTGTTAAAAGATAAGAGCATCTGATTTGAACTCAATTTAAATTCCACTGAAGTTATTAACACGGTACAAGAAATTATAGGAATGATCAAGGGCTTACAGATCAGCTTTTATTAGTAAAGCAATAAGAAAGGTGCTCCATTTCTAGAGCTTGGATTTTGTGTTCTAAAATAGCCTTTTTGTTTTTCAGATTTGTATAGATGTTTTGAGGCATCCCAGGGACTCATCGATTATTACATGTCAAATACTGCTTTACACAGTCATATTTTGGTGGCAAACCAAGCTCAAATCTTGAGAAACTGAGTCAAATGTTAAAAATGGGTCATAGCAACTGAACCCCAGGCCCCTTCCAGGGTGTGGCTCAGTGGTAGAATTCTTGTCCTGCATGTGCAAGGCCCTGTGTTCAATGCCCAGCACCATAAACAAATCACAAAAGTCAGTCTGTACTATCCAGGTAAGATTTCTTATACTAATTACAAAACCTCTTGATACTTGCTATCTTTTGGGAAGTATAAAATCCTTTTTTTTAAAGTATGAAATTCTTAAGGGGTAAAACTGAAGAGCCACATAGGAAATGAATAATATATTGGCCTCCAGGAGGGATGACAACTAGTATATCAAAATAGTATTTCTCTCTTGATCATGAAGCAATTTCCTCTCCCTCTTAGGAAATAGCAAGATCCCTACTTCCTTCAGGGTCTATAGGATGGCAGTTCTCCTCAACATACTGATTTTACTTCTCAACACAAATGCAGGACTCTTTCCCTTTAGCTCAGAGTTTCTCCAGAGTGGCACTATTCACATCTTGGACCAGATTATTCCTTGTTGCAATTGCTACGATCATGGGGTGCCATCCTGTGTGTTGCAAAATTCAAAAGTGTCCCTGGCTTCTGCCTACTAGATACCAGCAGGGTCCAATCTTCATTCCCATCATCAAAAGTATGACCATCAGAAACAGTCTCAAGACACGTCCAGATCTTCTTTAGAGAACACCCACCCCCGACTAAAAAACACTTCTCTAGGTAAATGAAGACTAAATGATTTAGCAAGAATAGAATCTTCTAGAAAACACATTCACTTCTTTTGTTGGTTAATTCTTTAGACAAAGTAGAGCTGTGTAAGTATTCCTTTTCAATATTCAAATAATGTATTAATGGCTGTTCATAAGTGAAGCCTCCCTTCCTGTCCACATTTATTACTCTGATCAGTTCCAATCAGAACCTGGGAAGCTGGACTGAAGTTCCTGGTTCTCATAGTCCTAGTCCAGAACCCCGAATCTCTAGGATCTGTACAGCAGTTTACATTAAAAAAATACTTAAGAACATTGTCTTAGTTACTCTCCTCTCATTTCTGGGACAAATACCCGACACTCAAATTGAGAGAAGGAAAGATTTATTTAGCTCACTGTTACTGGAGGTTTCAGTCCATATTCAGCTGACTCCAAAGCAGAGCAGCACAGGGCAGAGAGCAACCTTTCATGGCAGTGGAAAAGAGCATCAGGCGCCAAGGGAGGGGTAGCAGCAGCTCAAGCAGCTAGCTTCTCTTTCCTTCTTATATTGTAATGCAAATTACCTACCCCAGGGCAGGTGCAGCATCCACACCCACAGTAATCAATCACAAACTCCAGAAGCTGCCCCAAGACTGCATGAGGCTTTGGGGGGACAACTATACACAAACCATAACAAACATAATAGAAACTAATGTCAACTGAAATTGTATTGGGGAGACACAATAGAAAACAGATGGTGGTGCTCTTCAAGCAGTTTAAATTCTCTTGGCTCAGTGGAGAATATTTCATGTGCTAGAGGACTTCTGGGATCATAGAAATAGTTTTTAAAGCATGGAATTTACTAGAATTATAAATCAAAACAAAGCTAAAGGAGTTCTGCCTTTCTTTGCTTGGGCTGTTGACTCTGATGAAAGGGAACCATGGTCCCCGGGTCTGGTGGTCACTAAGCCCTGAAGTACATGCGACCACAGCAGTATGCACATGGCAACTCTGAGAGTCATTATCTTTTCTTCACCAGCATCCTCTTTTGTAACACTAGAAGAGCAAGCTCTGCTGGAATTTAAAAATCTCATATATGTAATACCAAATATGAGACAAGCACTAAAGAAATGTCAGCCCTCACCTGGCCTCTGAAAACTGTTGTGCTAGTTCCTTGGCTTATGAGCACCATCCTCTTCCTGAAAGTTTTTTTAAATACAAAACTCCAAAAGCTGAAAACACTATTGCCGTTCATTTTGTCTGGGGAAGCTACGACCAGCGTCTGCTGTTGCAGCCACCATCCATGTAAAAGGAAATCATAGATATTTTAAAATCTATCATAAAATTACTCACCCAAACAGTATTCAAATTGTTTTGCAAGTTATCACAAACAGCCTAACAAATGAATTGCATGGCCTCTTAAGTTTTATGAGCTATAAGCAAAGGCTCAAGTGTATCATCTTTCCTAGGGAAATTCTCCAAGGAAAAGCGGCAAAGTCTAAGGCAGTGAAGACGGGTCTGTCCCTTGCCTTCTGAATTTTATGACCCAGATACTGAGCTGGGCCCTTGTGAAATTCCAGTTCTTCAGCACACCTGTCTTCCTCTTCATTTGCTTTGCTCTTGTGGTCCTACAACAGAGGCAAGATCTTATGCCAGCTAACTGGGAGGATGCCAACTGGCACCCACCTGACAGCACACACACCCCCAGCATCCCTCTACCTGGGCAGTGCATCACATACATTCATGCCTTCTCTCCACTTTCCAACCCCAACTAGAGCAACAGCCACATAATGGCTTCTTTGAGACTTTTTGTTTCTGTTATTGTTTTTAAAAATTCATACAACCAAAGAACATTTGTAAATGGAAAATATGTATACATATTTATTACTTAAAAAGCTCAAAACTCATTACGAGAAGGTTGATAAACTGCAGCATTTTAATCAGTAGCAGGATCTGGATTTTTCATCAGTCTGAACACAGGAGTAAAAGGCAGAAGGAAAGGCTGTTCTGACTTACTGGCAGTAGCTTTGGGTCAGGTGAGTTGGTAACCAAGATCCTGTTTATTTCCCATCCAGAACAGTAAGATGCAAAGGCAATGTGTACAGAAAAGAAAGAACAGCTAGCCTGAAGCCCTCTGGCTCAAGCAGAAATGCAATAAATTGTTTCTTAAAATATTTATGAAATGCAACATCTGCCAAGTTCTCCTTCCCTAAGGAGACTTCCAGAGAAGTGCTAGGCAGCAAACAGAAACAGAAACTTGGACTACTCCAGGAGGAAAATGTTTATCTGAAATGGACAATTCTGAAGACATATGTAATCAAGGTGTGTGTAGTAGCCTGTGTGCTAACATGGCATCCCAGAGCCACTCCACCTAGTGGCTACACCACATGTAATGCTCTGGGCTGTGGCTTGGAGAGCTGTTTCTACTGTGATTAGATTACGTTCTGTGGCATAGCTGACTTTAAGAAATGGGGATATGTGGGCAGGCCTGACCTCATCACATGACTGCTTTAAGGGAGCATTTTCTGCACCTGGAAGCAAAAGAGAACGTTAGAGACTCAAAGCACACAAAAGAGACAATGGACTCTTGCCAGCTTAGAGGTGAAGAGGACCATGCACAGCAAGGCACGTGGACAGCCGCTAGCTGCTGAGTGTAGTCCCTGACTTTGTCCTAAAACCCCAATAAAGTGAGTTCTACCAGTGACTTAATGAGCTTGGAAATGGATTTTTCCTCAGATTCTGGAGACGAAGACACAGCTTATCCGATGCCCTGATTTTGGTTTTGAGACTCTGAAAAGAGAACTCTGCTTTGCTAAGTGAGCTAATGAGTAGGTTTTTCTAGGTGGCTAAGTCTATGATTATTAATTAGATGGCAATAGCAAACCCCTACTGAATGCTATTACATCAACGAATTATTCCCAGCACTGGTCTAATATAATGTGGGGTGCAGCTGGGCCTCAGGGAAAGGGATGCTGCCCCAGAGACAGTCTACAAACACCCAGCCCATAGTGTTCTAATCCTCACGAATTTGTGAGGCTGTCTAGGCTAGGGAGAAGCATATGTATCCTCTACATATTTGCTAAGATGGTCTCAGAGAGATTTCTGAATTTTTCTCAATCTAAGTGTTTCCACCTATAAACTAAGTTCTGGTAAAAACAAGCAGGGATAATGTGGATGAAACATCTGGCTGAATACCTGACATAGAATAGGCATTCAGTAAATGTTATTTTGGTAGCTCTCTATTACTATAACAAATACTGAAGATAAATCAACTCAAAAAGAAGAAAGGCTTAGTTTTAGAAGTTATAGTTTTTGCCTGATTTTTGCTTTTGGCTTCTGACAACACAATACATCAAGGCAGCAGAAATATGTTTATCTCACGACTCAGTGAAAAAGAAAAAATAAAGAGAAAGAGCTCGGAGACCCACAATCCTCTGTGAGGTCCCACTCCAATGACCCATAGCCTCCCACCAGACTCCACCTCTAAGGTTCCACCATCTCTCCAGAGCACCAAGGGCTGAAGATCAGGACCTTAACACGTGGGCCTCTGGGCAACACTTCCGTAAACCAGAGCAATTATCTTCCATTTTACATTCTGCTTACCATTTTCTTTTTGATACACAAAACTCATCACTCCCTGTTAACCTTTCAATGATTTCCTCATCTTTTATAAGATAAAACCTAAGATTCTTGGTTGAACAAAGGCCCCTTCTTCTTTGCACCATAAGATCCAACACCACTGGATGGTTTATGCCATGCTATTTTTGTTTACCCTCACGTTACCCTTTATTTGTGGCTCACTTTATCTGGAAATCCTTTTTCAAGTCATGCCTGCCTGGAGGACTCTGTTGGTGTTAACTGGAGGTAATGGAAGCTTTGAGAAACGAAGGCTGATGGGGAGATCTTGGGCCACTGAGGTGTGTTCTCAAGGGCCATGGTGGGACCATGGACTCTCCCTCTTTAATATTTTTGCTGAACTTATTTCAGCAGGTGAAAGAGACAGACAAAGTAAAGATTGTAGCTAAGCAGAGGAGGGAAAGACATGTAGCAATACTCTAGTAAAGAGTACTGGGGCAACATCATCTATTTCACAGCAGCGAGGATAACATTGGGGAGGAGTTTCTTGGAAGCATAAAAGAGAGATCAATATAACTAATGATGAGCCATCATTGGTTTGAGAATACCTACATAATAAGTCTTTAACGGTCTAAGATGTGCTAAGAAGCCCTGATTTGAACCAACTCCAAGTATGGTTGGGCACTGACTCAGGTGAAAGGGAAGTTCATTTCAAGCTAATAAAGTTGGTTTAGGATCAATTATGACCAAATCACATCAACTATAAGTGACTTAATTGTTTCTCAGTAGTACTAAAGAAGTTGTTACTTTCTTTCTTTTTTTCTTTTTTTTTGCCAAAGTAACATATTGTCAAACACTGGAATTAAGTCTTTTTCTATCTTTGGCCAATGAAATTCCTTTTGGCCAATAAAATTCTTTATGTCTCCTGCTTACAATGACTCCCAATTCCATATATACATCCAGACACTAAAGAGATTGGGGACCCAAAAACACAATGGTGGTCATCCAAAATGTGGCCTCTTCCCTCTGCTTGTGCTACCCTCCGTCTCACTGGCTTCATCTGCAGTCCTGACCACAGCACCGCTCAAAGAAGCTGGCCCAGCACAGGATATCCCAGGGCTGGCCACCAGATACCTGGTCCCCAAGTCAGGGTCTTTTGGGTACAGAGTCAACCCAAGCAGCTTCCCTTTGACTTAGCTCCCTGCCTGCCATTTGGCAGGTTTAACAGCTTATCTGTTCTTTTTTTTTTTTGGTGGAACTGGGGATTGAACTCAGGCCCTTGCACTTGCCAGAGAAGTACTTATTCTACTGAGCCATCTCCTCAGCCCTTAACAGCTTATCTGAACTAATACTTTAAAACGAATTATTTGGAATTTAACCCAGAACCCTCACACTGAACTACATCCTCAGCTCCCTTTTCATTATTTTTTTTTTTTAATTTTGAGACAGGGTTTTTCCAAGTCATGAAATTGCCCCAGCTGGGCTCACACTTGAGATCTTCCTGTCTCAGCTCCGAGAGCGCTAGGATGACAAGTATGGGCCACCATATCTTGCTCCTGAACAAGTACTTTTTTTCTGATTTATTGACTTGATATTGTGCTAACACTTCTAGGATGAGGCTCCTGTCATACTGCCCTTCCACACAGAGCTGAAAGAAACAGGAATTGACATTGCCGGCAGGCCTGATGCTCCTCAAATGCTTTTACCAAACATCTAGATAGATGAATTCATCTAATCTGTGCAATCTCCTGCTGCAAAAGTACAAGTTGAAGCTGATTTAATTTATAAATGCAGCATGAGTACAGTCAGGGTTGAAATCCAAGTCTGTTTGACTTATAACTGAGCACTTACAGCAAATTCACACCGCCTGCCAGAAACTGAAGGCTGTTCCTGAGTCTGGACATGCAGTATCTGGGCCTGATGGCTGTGGGTTCCCCTTCTAGAGATTACTGTGGGGCTCACATGACCATCTAGTGTTCCCTCAGACTCTGCTCCACAGATAGCAGGCATGAGTTTGCAAAGCAAAGAAGAGCACTTCAATATGCAAGCATAGAGTATTTCCAAGAAGAAGTCTTAGAATTGTAAAAGTTTAGTCTTTAGAGATGTCTTTAGTCTAGCATATTTCTTACACTGGCAGTGATCATTGATTTTTTTCAACCTATGTAAAATCATTATGAGCAATGACATTAATGAAATTTAGAGCCACTATTTAAGAATATGCAGGAATATAAGGAATGTATTTAGGAATATAAGGAAATGGAGAGAGAGAGTGACAATGAGAGAAGAAAATTTAGAACTAATATTTAATTTGGGGAGCACTTTAGTTTTCTGTGTAAATAGTTATAATTTCAATTCTGGAGTGACAGATGAACCAGAGGGGACTGCAAGCAATCCTAATAAAACTCACTGAACAGAAAGGGAAATCCTCACTTAATCTTGTCTAAAATGAAAAATCCCAGGACTAATCTCTACACAAAGGGCAACGCTCATCAAGTAGCTTCTTCCCCTTCCCCATCTGGACTCCTCTGTCTCCACTCTGCTGAAGCCCCCACAGACACAGCTCTCCTGGCTAACTCTGTTTGCATCTGCCTCTGACAATGTGGGCTGTGATGACACTGGCTGCATTTGCAAAACACCAATCTGAGAACTGGGAACTGATCTCTGCTGATGAACACGTGCACTGCAGAGAAAAACCCCTTTGCTTGGAGGCCAGGGGATACTCAGAACTTGGCATCTTTCAGGAGAAACATCCCAATTCATAGTTCATTCAAGGAGGAAATTCAGGGAAATACATTTTTTAAAACACATTTTAAAAAGTAATGGCATGGGCTTTCTCATTTTAAAACTATGTACTAGGGAAGGAAGATAGCAGGCACTTGGTTGAGTTATGTATTTCTGCCTCATGGGTACAAAAAAAATTGTAAAATTGCAGGATGAGGTGAGGTGGAGGTAATTGGAGTTGGCAGTGTTTTCCTGTTTTTGTGAAGTACTCGTCTATTTTCTTGTCTCGGGGAGGAATCACTGGTGCAAACAGAGAAAGCTAAGTGGATCCGAGTATCAGGAGATGAAGAGGCACCTACTTCTAAACTGAGACAGGACTAAAAAATTCTTCCTGGAATGTTTTGGTAGTATGTTTTACAGCAATGAAATCTCACTGTCTATGTAGATAAAACAGAGAAGGCCAAGTGCTTTTGACATACCACGCTTCCCCAGAGCAGCAACCAATGGTTACGGGGCACTCATTTTCTAAATCAGAAATCTCAATACCCTTCAGCTTCACTTTTGTACTAAGGTGCAGAACAAGTCCGCTTGATTGTCAAATAGCATTTCTCACTCCCGCATAAAATACTCTTAAATCCATTCTCCCTTTTCATCCCACAGCCTCATGCCAGGTCCCACCTATCTGCTTCTGCCTTCAGGCTGGCTCATGTCATTCAGAACCATTTCTGGGCCTTAAGAAAACCATAGAATGGAAACATCAGAGAAGCCAAACATTTAGGAAGGAGGATACAAAACAGATAATAATGTACAAGATTATTCTGTTAGCCGAACTTACCACCCATTCTCTTTATTTTCACTATTGCCCAACTTCCCTACCCTACCCTATTTCTTTTTACTGTCTCACACACTATGTCATCTGGGGGCTTACTATACTTATTTGTTGGGCCTTCTGCTAGAATGTAAGCCTTATGGGGATGTACTTGATTCACTGACATATCTCAAGCACCTAGGACTCTTGCTCATTGAAAATATTTAGTAAACGTTGCTGGAATTGATCAATAAATGAATTGATAAAGCCTATGAAGCTTTATCAATTTATCAATTCATATTAGTTGAAGGAAATATATAAAATTTAGAGAAAGAAAGAAAATCAATGGGGTCTAACCTAATCTTTAGGGAAAAGAAGTACAAATAGTCTGCAAAGAAGCTACATTTACACTGTACCCTGGAGGACGAGGTTAGCTTGGTGAATGGGGTGGGAAGTGATCAGGAAAATGGAGTACTGCCGTGTAACAGGCCCTATGGCGGGTGGGAAGGATAAGCAGTTAGTGGTGTGCAGGACGGTGTCATGAGGCTGTGGGTGGATGGGGCCATAGGTGGATGAATGAAACTGAATCTGGGGAGGAGACGGACTGTGGGCTAAGGTGCCACATCTGGGACGCTGTTTAATGAATACAGAATTTCAGTTTGGGGTTCTAAAAATGTCTAGAAATTGATGATGGTGATGACTACACAAAAATGTAATGTACTCACTGAACTGTGAGTACTTAAACTGGCAAATATTGTTTCATATACATTTTATCACAATGTACATAAAACAAACTGAAGACTTAATAGCCACCCTAGATGACATGCATTATTATTTCAGTTTCATAACTGTGGAAGCTGATGCTGAGTGATATTAGGAGGTTTGCCTGAGTAAGTACAGAACTGGGGTTTGAACTCAAGAGTTTTGACCAAAGCTTGTGCTTTTAATTTTATGCTAATACTGTTGCTCAGATTAAGGTGGCCAGATGTATAGTTTCCACCATGGCTGCACTCAAAACTCTAAATGATAAGTCACTGCCTTTGGAACTATCAGTGAGCAGAGGGGATTGCATGCAGCTTATGAGAACTAGTGTCTACATGTCTGAACACAACAGTCCTCCTGAATGACACTTGTTCCAGATGGCATGTACTGCTTTGGTGTTCATAAGTTTGGCCAACCTAACACGCATAGATCACATGTCTGAGCACTGAAGATTACCATTTTCAGATGCAAACTGAATTAATGGGCAATAAAAAATTAAAGTAATACTTAACTAAGAATTTCTCCAACACAGGTTAAATCCGTAAACGATTTTTTCCCTAAGAAAAGACTGCAGACAATAATATTGCAGGCAGCCGAGTTAGATAAAATATTATAGGCAGTCAGACAGGTCCAGGCCCTCAAAGGAGACAGCACAGGAGATGCCTTACAAATGTGGGAAGGGCGGACGCTCCTGCTGTGAACCAGACCTAAAGACCTAAAGGCCAAACAAATGCTAAATGAGTAGCACCTGGGATTGATATTCTAAATAGGTATCAATCAACTGGAAAGACCCAAGTCAGTCACTAGCCCAACCCCCAACAGAAAGAGACCCTGTCCTGCATTCCAACCCTCAACAGAAAAAGACCCTGTCCCATACGTAATCCCATTGGTGGACCATAGTTTTGTCCCACCTCCTGCCCACCTAAGTGAGTTCCCATTCTCTACCTTAGCCTCACATGGTTTTACACTATAGAAGTCCCTGGAAGAGACAGCTTCCCAGGGAACTACCTGCTTGGGCCCCCCTCCTGTCCCTCTGGTGGGACAGGAGCTCTCTTTCTCTCAATAAATATATTCTGCTCATAACCTACGTTTGTTCCTAAAATTCATTCTTCAGTTTTCGAGAACGTGAACTTGTGCAGGTCAGGTCCAGAGATCGTTTTTCTCTATGTCATTTGAAGGTTCCCTGTATCATTTGGAGGTCATCCACCCGAGACCAGTTTTTCTCCCTGTATCAATAACATCGATCAATTATTTTCACACTGAGAAGATATTTAAACTAAAATATCTATAAGGCTAGAATTAAAATCATTTCTTCCTCTCTGTGAAAACTAAAGAGAGGAGAGAAGTATGAGGCTTTTACTTTTACTGTGACACCCTCGTCTTGGTTTTCAGTGTTGACATTTTGTACTTTATTAGGAGTGGCACTCAGGGAAGTTTCCTTGAGATGATTCAGAATGGAAATTCAGCTATCAAGAGAGATGAAATGCCTGCAGGATTTCCAAAGACTGGTTAAGACAATGAGGCAACTCTTTATTTTTCAAGTCAATGAGAAGGATACTGTTCCTCAGAGCTATAAGCAATAGCACTGCTCTGAGACCATTAAGAAAGCACATTGATAAGGAAGCCTATTCATTTTCCTATTGCAAATTATGCACAGTACCAAGCTACCCAGGATTTTGGTACAGAATGAAACATTCCCTAGTCACACCAGAGCTGCTAAGGTCAGTGTCACCACAGCACAATCAGAACATTTCAACTTAAACAATATTTTCCTTTTTTTTTTTTTACTGCTTACACATTATTGATGACCTGTTTTTAATCTATGCATTGTTATAACAGCCTCTCAATGTTGCCTTCACTTCATTTTAGCAAGAGTCATTTAGAAGTCTGCTCATTTTGACTTGAGTATTGAGAGAGAAGCAGTCGTAGCACGGTGCTATTGGGTTGGGTGTGGTGTGATGGGTTCTCTGTGCCTTAAGAATGTTTATGAGGGGCTGGGGAGACAGTCAGTGGTCTAAAATGCCTGCTGAGGCATGCTTAGGCAAAGAGCAGGGACCATGGTTTGATCCCCTGGCACCACATGCAACGCTACCCCGCCCCTAGGCCAGGCTAAGCCGGCCACCAGAAAAAGAAAAAAAAAAAAATGTTCATAAATGAACACAAGGGATCCTTGGCAATGCTAGGAGAAGATTGTGCTAGAAGGTAAGCCAGCCCTCTGTCTGCTCTCAGAAATCCATGTGCGCAGCAGCATGAGATCTGGCTGCAGAAGCTCCTGGGCCTCTCCCTGGAAACGTGGGGAATTGCGCAGGATGTGAGGGATCTAGAGCTCCGAAAGATTCCTTTCAGGTAGACCTGTGCCAGCACTCACTCTTTTCATGGTTTTCATTATTGATTATCATCATTTCCTGCTTCTCAAATCTACCCTGAATTTTTTTTGTTGTTGTTGTTTGTTTTGTTTTTTGGAACTGGGGATTGAACTCAGTCCCTTGCGCTTGCCAGGGAAGTGCTTATTCTACTGAGCCATCTTCCTGCCCTCCCCCTCTATTTTTTTCTACCTTGAATTTTGTCCTGCAAAAACTACCCACTGTGTTGATGTTTCCATAACTTCATTCTGATACCATCTTTGCTGTTTTGCCCTATCTCTTTGCCAACCCTGCCGTCATGTATTAAGTGATCAAAAAGCAAATTTACTTTTAAAGAGATAAATACATTTTATGTAGGATTTTATGTTATGACATAAACATAGCAGATCATTTTACACAAGTAAAGATAATTTTTTTTTTTTTTTGGTGGAACTGGAGATTGAACTCAAGCCCTTGTGCTTGCCAGGGAAGCGCTTATTCCATTGGGCCATCTCCCTGGCCCCAGTAAGGTAATTATTATAATACATGGAGGAGGGCTGGTGAGATGGCTCAGTGGTGTAAAGCACCTACTTAGAACAAGCTTAGCAAAGCACAGGGACCGCGGTTCAATCCCCCAGCATCACATGCCAGCCAGCCCCCCCCCCTGGTGGGCTGAGCTGGCCACACACACACACACACACACACACACACACACACAAATAAATAAAATTTACAATACGTGGAGGAGCCCATAGTTGTGGTTCCTCCCAACTATGGCTCATTACTTTCTCTTTTTTTTTTATTAATTTTATTGAGAAAGTAGTATCAATGAGACACTTCCAAAGCAGGTTAGTAGGATTATGGACTACTGGACTATATTGGAATATTTTGCTGACTTCAGGCACCTACAATATTTAAATGACAATGGAATATTCTTCTCTGACAAAATTAAACAAAAAGAGGGGGATACAAATGAATGACCATTTTGTATCTGTATGTTCAAAATAGTTAAAGATAGATACACAGCTGCATTCTCTTGGATCTTTGAATAGAGAGATTTGTTCTAACAGTGTTTGTGGACAGGATATCATGTCTGCATCTTGTACAATGAATAACCACTAAGACAACAATATGCAATGTATTAATTATTGAAATTGCGCTAGTAATCAGTTCTGAAAGTGTCTCATTGCTATTTCTCAATAAAATTATTTTTAACAAAAACAAAATAGTTAGGATAGATATACAGCTATTATCTCTTAGTGCAATGAGAAGAAAGATTTGTAATAATAGTGTTTAGACTAGATATCATGTCTGCATCTTGCACTATGAATAACTACTACAAATGCAACAGTATGTAATGTATTAATTATTGTAACTGTCCTACTAACCTGTTTTGAAACTGTCTCATTACTATTTCTTTCTCAATAAATTTAATTAAAAAAAGAAACAAAAGAGGTTAGTAGGACAGTACAATAATCAATACATTGCATATTGTTGTCCTTGTAGTAGTTATTCATAGTATAAGATACAGACATGATATCTTGTCTAAACACTATTAGTTCAAACTTTCTTCTCATTGAACTAAGAGAAAGTAGTTTATA
>NW_004524614.1:6393667-6396074 GCF_000260255.1 Octodon degus | reverse complement strand
TTTTTTATACCTTGTTTTTATATTTTTCTGCTGGATGGTTAAGACCAAGGTAAAGCAAGACCTATATAACAAAAAATATAACTTTTATATCTGATAAGTTCAGTCAAATCCCCTCAGGATTTAGCCTGAAACCCTGTACAGCAGTTTGTAGATCCTTTGTCAGTGTCAGCCATGTGGATGAGTCACGGCCACTGCTTGACCAATTTGTTCTCTGTGAAAGCCTGAGGGAATGTTTTCTCTCCATGTGACTAAGGAGTTAGGCACACTCTACATCATCAATCACTTTTCTCTGTGGCCCCATAATCTCCTTAATCAGAAAATTTGGGATACCACTGAGTTGCAAAATGTTATAGTACAGGTTCTCTTATGTCCTGAGTCCTCAATGACCTTGAAGGGCTAGGGCCAAAATGCTGTATGGCCCATTACTTTCTAAAGTGGTTGGGAACTGGCTTCCAACCTGTTCAATGTTTCAAAGATGGATGTGATAGTTGCCCTGTTCCCTTATCATGAGCCATTCCCAATCTCACCCTCCTGGGTCTTTATGCTGTATTGGCTGGCACTGCTAGCCTTAACATGGGATTTTGTGGGCCTACTGTCCTTTAGTTCTCTTACAACCATCAACCCTCCCTCTTGGGTGGAGTCACCTTTCTTTTTTTTTGTACCAGTGATCAAACTCAGGACCTTGTGCTTGCCAGGTAGGCACTTAAGCCACTGAGCTATCTCCCAGCCCCACCTTTCTCCAGCTCTTCAATGTACACTGGTGAACCCCAGATATATTAGTCACTTTTCCTTTGTTGGAACAAAGTACAGGCTGCCTAATGGAGAGATTCATTTGGCTCACATTTTCTGGTGATTTCAGTCCATGGTTGTCTCTATCTAAAGCAGAAATGGTAGAGCAGAAGCAAGACTGCTAAGCAAGAGACAAGTGATGAACCAGGGACAAGAATACATCTTTTCAGGTCCCATGTCTAGGGACCTACTTCATCTAAGCCCCATCTCCTCACAGCTCATGGAGTCATGAACTCATCGATGAATTAATTCACTGAAAAGGACAGTGCCCCAGGATCCAATCACCTTTAACAGCCCTCTCAATACTTGAGCTTCTGGGAGAAACTTTTGATCTAAATCATAACACAGTTTCAGCTTCAGATTGTCTTACTTTAATCCCTTTCTGAGAGTGACCTCACCCTTTCTTATGAGTGGCCTCTCCCTTACACAGTGACGGCACTCATTTATATTGCTAGCTCTGATTTCATGTCTCACCTTCAACGAGTAGATATAAACACCTGCTGAGCACATCGCCTTGAATATCCCATGGCATCGCAGACTTAATATATCTCAAATTTTCTCTATTTTAATTTATCCCCTTCTTGTTTTCTGCATTTTCTATTTCACTTATTATAATCATCTTTCCAATTTCCTAAGCTTGTTGTTAGGTAGGGGCTTGAAGAGAAGTAGAGATGTCAGTTCTCTCAGCAGCAGGGAAGAAGATAAAAAAAAGTCTCAGGATGTGACCAGAGAAGAGAGAAGCTGGTTAGATACTGGGTCAGGCTTTATGCTAGATGCTGGGTATGTGAAAATAGAGAACAAACACATACATGTTTACAAATGAGATAATTACTATGAAGGAGAAATACTAAGGCATGGAGGGGGCAATACTGTACTAGACATGGGATTTTGAAGGTCTCTAAAAACATTATTTTGTTCATTTTCATAAGTGATGTTTTAAGTTGCTAAATGTACTTGAATTTAATTTCCTTTTTAAAATAATTTTATTGAGAAACAGCAATGAGACAGATTCAAAATTGATTACTAGAACAGTTTCAATAATTAATACATTGCATATTGTTGTCTTAGTGGTTATTCATAGTACAAGATGCAGACATGATATCCTGTCCACAAACACTATTAGAAGAAATCTTTCTATTCATTGAGTTAAGAGAAAGTAGCTGTATATCTATTCTAACTATTTTGAATATACTGATGCAAAATGGTCCTTCATTTGTATCCCCTTTTTTCGTCTAGTATTGTCAGAGATGGGTATTACATTGTCATTTAAATATTGTAGGTGTGTGAATTCAGCAAAATATTCCAATATAGTCCAGTAGTCTATAATATTAGTGGGTTTTACGTTGGACTGGCAATGTCAGAAGTTGTTGACTTGAGCCTTTTACAACTTAGCATATTAATATGACTTTACTTTTTATATTTCATTTTATACTTTTCTGCTGGATGGTTAAGACCAAAATAAAGCAAGACCTATATAACAAGAAATGTAACTTTTGTATCTGACAAGGTCAGCCGAATCCCCTCAGGATTTACCCTGGAACTCTGTACTGCAGTTTGTAGATCCTTTGTCAGTGTTAGCCATATGGATGAGTCACGGCCATTGCTTGACAAGTTTGCT
>NW_004524614.1:6381796-6392976 GCF_000260255.1 Octodon degus | reverse complement strand
TTATTTAGTGTGTGTGTGTATGTGTGTGTGTGTGTGTGTGGCCAGTTCAGCCCACCAGGGGGCAGGGCTGGCTGGCATGTGGTGCTGGGGGATCGAACTGCGGTCCCTGTGCATTGCCAAGCTTGTTCCAAGTAGGTGCTTTAGACCACTGAGCCATCTCTCCAGCCCCTAGGCAGGGTTTTTTAAGTCACTTCGTTGCCAAGGCTAAGACTGTGCTTGAACTTGTGATCCTCCTGCCTCAGTGTCCATGGAGCTGGATTACAGATATGCACCTCCATACCCCACTTGTAAGGCTGGATTTTATGCATAAGGTCTTCATAAAACTGCCATATCTATTCAAAAAGAAAGGAAATCAAAGATAAAGGGATGAATTTCAGATAAAACAAGTGTAGTCCATTAAAAATACCTTTCATAAAATAAAATCCCAAGAAAGGCAAGCACTGCATTTTTTGCTGAGTTTAAATCAGCAAAATTCAAATGTTCAATCTCTCACTGCCCAACTATTTGGGAGCTGTAACCATACACAATCACCCAGAAGTACGTATCTACTGATGAGAATGCACTGCAATTTTTATAGTGTACATAGAACAAGTTAAAGAAATACTAGTATTTTATGTTTCTTTGTATTATACTGATAAAAGCATTTTTTAAAGCATTACAACCATCATTTGTGCAGTATGAAGGCAACTGGAAAACAGTACAGGAGCAGACACACTCAACTTTGTATGCAGAGGTAAGATAGCAGATGTCATGCTAAGAAATTTCCCATCAGTGTTAAGACAGCATTAAATTTTCAGCATTAAATTTCTATAGCATCTCATCTCATAGTTGATGTTCTTTAAGTAGTGGGGATTAATCCTGGGACAAGTGACCAGTATTCAAAACAGGCTCCAAAGTCTAGGTGTTCTATGCCTCAACTTCCAAAAACCTGAGGATAGCAGCTGTGTGCCTGCATTGGGAGAAGAGAGCCTACCTTTCCCTGCCCTCTCTCCTCCTCCATTCTCTGCGGGCACTGAAACCCACTTGCCTCCAGGTGTTCTCAACTGCTGTACCTTTCCTTCCCCCATCAACACCTTTTCTGTTTTCACTTCCCATTCCACAGATGTTCACATACCCCGCTTTTCTAATACATCCTAACACTGGGCTGCGCTTTGTCCACTGAAAGGAGTAAAACAGAACAAGCCTCACTGTTGCCTTTAACTAAAATCAATAAAGAGAAAATAAAAGATCTTTTCAAATGGGATAGAAAACAAAGGCTAGAAAGAGGGGGAAGAAGGGGAGGGAAAGAAGATGGTGAGAAAGGTAACTGAAAGGAAAAAAGTAAGAATGAAGTTTTTGCAAATAGGAAGGGACCTAGAAATGAAGCCAACAGGGAGGTCTGGCAGGACAGGGACAAAAAAAGGAAAAAAGAGCATGTGCAGGTACCAACTCCCCACAAGTAACCTACTCATTATGCATTGCAAGGATGTATTAATAAAAAATAAAAATAAACCTTTTCAGCTGGGAAAAAAGTATTCTACACAATGTGTCTCAGCTGTCTAGGTTCTTGCCCAAATGCAGTGGGATCTTATGAGAAGTATTAGATGGACTGATGGAGGTCAGAATTCTCTGCCCTTATGCTCTTAGAAATAATTAGATACAATGTTATCAATCTCACCCTACTAATTTAATAAAGCCTATAGGATATAATCAAAGACATATTCAAAATAAAATAAAACTTCTATGTTTAAGTGAGACAATAAAATAAATGAAGCAGTCAATGTAAGCAGCTCTAAAAACTGCTTAGGCAACCTCAGAGACCAAGGTTAGATCCCAGCACCATATGCCCCAATGACCCTGCCCCTGGGCGCACTGAGCAGGCCACCAAGACAGGGTGTAGTGGCACACACCTACAATCCCAGCATGGGGACGCTGAAAGCACGAGGATCACTATGAGTTCAAGCTGTGTAGTGAGACCCTGTACCAAATACATAAAAAAAAAATAAAAATTTTGAGAAAGAAGTTATACAAAGTACAGAGAAACATGCACATGGCAAGACAAAGACTAGGTTAAAAATCCAACTGTACAAATCATGTCTCCATCTTGTACTATGAATAACCACTAAGAAGACAACAATATGCAATTTATTATTGAAACTGTTCTAGTAATCGGTTTTGAAACTGTCTCACTGCTATTTGTTTCTCAATAAAATTATTTTTAAAAAGAATAAAAAATAGTAAAAAAAAAAAAAAGCCCTTTAGAAACAATACAGAATTTCACTAAACAAAATAGTAACTCAACAATAGTGTTATATTGCATATTGATGCCTTCCAATTAGTTGTTCAAATTACCAGGTATAAGTGTGCCAAATTGATCAAACAAAAAAATTAAAAAGAAAAAAATACAATTGTAAGTTAAGGAATAGAAAAAATGGTAGATTAGTAAATGAGAGTTGTTTTTGAGAAAATGATTTCAATATGTCATACAATCTCCACTTAATTGAGAAAAATGCAAATACAAGCATACACAGTATTGCATTATAGAAGGAGATGGTGGAGATACAGACAAAACTTGGGAGAAGTGTATAATTTTGTAGAAAACTATGTAATAGAAGTTAACTGAAATACATAAAGGGTCTAAGAAGGAAGAAAAATATTTAAAGAAAGTTGTCACTGATTTATAAAAAGCTGTAGGCCAAGGTGGTTTCATGAGTGAATTAGAATTTGTAAGCAAATAGATCAGTTCAACTGCATACAGACAAATATCTCCATATGAGGAAATTTATTTAAACAATGTACTACATGAACAAGGAGAAAAATCATGAAAGTCTGTGAATTATTAGTTTAAATGAACATTTGACAAAACTGAACATTTATTACTGATTGAAAAAAAAGACTGGGAAATATCGCAGAAGAGAAAAATCCCTTAAAATGAAAAAGCATGTATTTCAGAACATCAGCTAAGACACTAAGACTAAAAAAGCCAAAGGTTTTCATTTAGGACAAACAAATAGCTTAAGTATCAGATAAGATAAAAATCCTTACTTACAAATGATATAGTAACAAATCTAGCCAGTCTTAAAAAAAAAAAAAAAAAAACTCACTTAAAATACTATAAACTAGCGTTCAGTTAACCAGTTAAAAATATGAGTAACACCAGAACAACTTGATTAATACAAAAGAACATAAAAGGCCCAATTGAAATTATTAGCAAGTCAATTAAAACTCACATATAAATTGAAAATGCATGAGAATAATTTTTAAAAAGCACTAACTCTTATTCTGTAGAGAGATGACCTTGAAAAATTTCTATCAAAAACTATCTTGCAGAATAAATCTGTAAGAATAGCAGGTGCTATAGGACACGAAGGGGAGGTGTTAAGGGGGATACACCACCACAGAGCAAATGCTATAGTATTATACAGTGTGACATAGATAAATCCACAGTATGAAGAGTCCAGAGGAAGTCCCAGCAGGCAGCAGCAGTAGCATTATAAATCAGTGGAGGGGGGAGAGAATCTGTTTCCTAAGTGTTTGTATAATTGGCTAGTTGTTTGGCTACACATCAAGCTTAACCTCACTTTCAGGCTTTCCACCAATATAAATTCCAGGTGGACTAAAGATTTATATAAAGGACTAGAAAAAAAAAGCTATGTAAAAACCAAGGTCAAAATCAAAACAACCAAGTATTTCAGAAATGAGGAAAGTCTTTGTTAGCAATATAAAAAAATTCAAAAAATTAAAGGAAACAATAGGCTGTACTTTCTTGTAAAGGCAAAAAACCAAAAATTCCATTGTAACTAAAGTTGAAAATAATATATCTATGAGAAATATGTTTACAAAATATAAAACATAAAATTTACTATTTCTAAAACATTCCTGTAAAAACAAAATTTCTTGCAATTAATAGAAAAAGGATGAATGTCCCAGGACAAAAATAGGTGAACTATACATAGGTAGTTATAAAAGAAGATATACAGAGATCAATAAACATGAAAAGAGAGGTTCATGATTAATCAAAGAAAAGCAAGTAAAACTCTGAGCTACCATTTTACACTTACCCAGTTGACAAACATACAAAAATGGGACAATAGTGCTGGAGAACACATTTAGAAAAAACAGACTCCTCCACACCACTCTGAGCATGACGACCTCACCATAAGCCAACTTAGCTAAGAAATCAACTAGTATTTTGTATGACTTTTGACTCCACATCAAGCAGGCAATCTGTGGAAGGCAATGCCTCACACAGTGTCATTATACTGGTAACAGTAGCACACACAAGGGACCAAAGAGTAAAAATTAAACAACATCCTGCATGTAAAGAACTTGGAAACTTGGGGCCAAGAAATAGATCACTGCCACAAGTGCCTAGCTGGCAAGCTTAAGGTCCTAAGTTTGATTCTTGGTACAAGAAAAACAATCACAAAACTTGGAATTTTTTTATTTTCATCCACACAACAAGAAGAGTGAAAAATTGCACAAACTGAAAATCAACAACTCTTCTTAGATCAATCAGGAAATTGAGGTTGCAACACAAACTGCTACTGTAAAGATCTGGAGAAACAGGCAGATAGTTATGAGGCAAAGTCTGGAAGCAGAAACTTCTACAGGAACCAGGACAAAATAGAGAAAAAATAAACTAGCTGATCAATTGCTGAAGCATAGCAGGGACACATTAAATGTTAAAATCTCCAGAGAGAGCCGGGGAGATGGCTCAGTGGAATAAGTGCTTCCCTGGCAAGCACAAGGGCCTGAGTTCAATCCCCAGTTCTAGAAAAAAAAAAAAAAAATCTCCAGAGAGACGCGGTTTTTTGAGGACTCACAAATGTGAATTATACCTCCAGAACCCTTGTCAAGGCTTCACAGGGAAGGTCAAAGCAAAGGCTTTTGTGCTTCTGTGAAGAAAGCAGCTCTTCTGAAATAAGGGTTCTGTTCACACAAGGCCTGACTACAGAAGAAACGATTTCACCCAATTCTAATCAATGATTATTAGAAACATGAATATTAAAAATGATCTGATAACTCTGATGGTAAAGAGAAACATTACTGGAAGCTGGAGAAAAGACAATCCCTGTTATAAAATGGCAAAGAACTTGGCTTAAATGTTTTCTATTGTCTTGCAGAAGGAGGAACTTGTAAGTGATGAACTAGTATTTTTAGCCGAGGAGATCTCTAAGCAAAGTGTTGGAGGTAAGGCTTAGTCTTTGCTACTTACAATAATATCTAAGAGGACAGAGACAAATGGAAGGACTTACTAAGCAAAAAGGAAGTAGATGTGAGTATTTGAGAAAGTCTCAGAATATTCATAGTAGAAAAAACAAGGGCGTCATAGGAATGGCAAGGGTCTGATCACTGGAGACAGGAAGTAGAGTTTGTAGATCCCTCTCAGCAGAAACCCAGCAGACACTGAAATTACAGTAAAGACAAGGTATGAAATTCAGATGCTCAACTTCTGGACTCTACAGGCAGGAAGCAAGCAGATACAGCTATTCAGTTGTTCAGCTGTGGACATTTATTATTCCTTCAGAAAAAAAAGGCTGACAACACAAGCAGTTCAGGGATCAGTTCTTCTTGGTTCCAAAGAGCAGCGCTTTCATGTACAAAGGATGATCAAAATATAGAATAAATATTTAAAATTTTAAAACTTATGGCAGTGAAAGATGCCTTGCAATTATGCTCCATCAAAATACTCTTCCTCCCTTTAACCACATGTATTTCATCATTCTGACCACTTGCTGATGCAGTTCTGGAAGCCCCCTTTAAAAGGTGTGACTAAAAAGTACAACAAATGCTGCTGGCTGCTGAGTGCTGCCCTGTGGAAAGGCAGGCTCATAAACACATAGTGGAGTTCCTAGTTCACCTTATTTACTGGATCTGGCACTGTGCAACTCTTCTCTAAATTAAAAATGACCATGAAAGGTAAATGTTTTAACTGACTCAGAGTCACCAGGTCAGTGACAACACAGCTAAAGATACTCTCAAAAGAGGATTTCCAGAACTGCCTCAGAAAGTGGCAAGAATAATGGGATAAGTATGTTCAGAGTGAGGGGAGTATTTAGGGAGAATATTGACTATGTGGTTTTTTTAAAACTATAAAAATTATTTAATACTTGAACATTCACTAGAGTCTTCAATCATGCTTTGTAGGCTTGGAAGTCAGGGGCTCAGCCTGCAGTGAATGTGAATGGCAGAGATTCCAGCCCTGTGGGCTCAAAATACAAAGTGTTGAGCCAAAAATGGCTATTCTCAAGCCTTAAACCTAACAGACTGTACTGAGGACCCATGACTCTCAGTTTTTTCCCAATTTCCCCCTTTTGGCATGGCAATGTCTAACTATGCCTGTCCCAACCATTGTACTTTGGAACTTGACTTTACCAGCTCACAGATGACATTAAGCTCTAGGATGAATCATCCCTCAAGTCCCTTCACACCTGATTTGGGCAATATTTCAATAAGAGTTTGTACTCAAAGTTGATGATGGAATGGGTCAGAATTTTTGTAGATGTTGGGATGAATAAATACACGTTGTATATAGTAGGATATAAACTTAGAAGGCCAAAGGACAACATGTAGCAGTTTACTCCTCCCAAAATCATATGTAGAAATTCTAACCCCTAGAGCTCCTTTATTTAAAAATAAGGTCACTGGAGATGAAGCTAATTACAAAGATCATCCTGGAGTAGAACAAACTTCTATAGCAATATCACTGGTGCCCTTATTAAAAGGAAAAATTTGGACAGACCTGGACATAGGGAAGGTACTGTGTGACAATAAAGGCAAAGGTGGAGGTGAAACATCTACAAACCAAACACCAAAGACTTCAACAAAATGCTGAAAGATGGCAGAACAACAGAATACACTCTCCCATAGAACACTCAGAAGGATCCAACTCCACTGACACCTGAAACTCCCACCCCTCTGGCCTCCAGAACAATGAGAAACAATCAATTTCTATTGCTTAGGCCTCTCAGTTTGCAGTACTTTATTACCATGATCTTAGAAATCTGATATGATAATCAAATGCAAATTGATAAAGTAAGTAGGATGGATCAACATTCAAAAATTAACTGATATAATCTATTATCACATCAATAAGCCAAAGAAGAAATATCATACAGTAATACCAGAGCACACAGAAAAAGCATTTGACAAAATCCAGCAATGATGCAGGATTTTCAAAAATACCAAGCAAACTAGAAACAGAAAGACAATACGACCCTGCAATGAACACTATACTTGATGGTAAAAGCGTACATACTTTCCAGGTAAAATCAGGAATAGAATGATGTCCGCTTTCACTATTTACAGTCAATAGTTTACGTGAAAATATAGCTAATGCGATAAGGTAGAAAAAGGAAATAAAAGACATATTGATTGGCAAGGAAAAATTAAGACTGTCTGTTCCTAAGTAAGTAAATACCAAGGAATTAAGAAAAAAAATTCACAGAACTAAAAAGCAATTATGGTAAAGTTGTAGGAGACAAAGCTAATAAACAGAAGTCAATTTTCTTCTTATATTCACCAATGAATAATCTGAAATTAAAATAAAAATACCATTTATATTAGCAATCACCTAAATTAAATACTCAGGCTTAAATCTAACAAAATATGTAGAAGTTTCATTGTGTAAGAAAACAATGAAGTCTGATAAAGGAGGTCAATTAAAGTCTAAATAGATGAAAATATTATCCATAAATATGAGTAGGAAGTTAAAATATTGTCAAAAGGTCAGTTCTTTTCTTTTCAATTTGATCTATAGATTTAAATAAATACTATCAAGTTATTTTATGAATATTAATACAGTTTTTATGGTTTATGGAAAAGCAAAAGATTCAGAAGAGCGCAAAAGTGAAGGAGAACAAATTCAGGGGATTATTACTACCTGACTGTAAAACTTATCACAAAGTTACATAATCAGTACAGCATGGGCCAGAGAGATAGCTCAGTTGAATAAGTGCCTGCCTGGCAAGCGCAGGGTCCTGAGTTCAAACCCCAGTACCACAAAAAACCAAACCAAAATAATAACAACAACAAAAGAACAGCACGGTACTGGAGAAAAGCCGGGTAGACAAGTACACCACTGAAAGTGCAAAGCCCAGAAACATGCAGATACCCAACTGATCTTTGACAAAAAAGCAGATGCAGTTCAGTGGAGAATGCTGCTGAAAAACTAGGATCACCATACACAGAACAGTGAATCTAGACACAGATCTCATACCCTGAGAGAATAAATAAATAAATAAATAAATAAATAAATAAATAAATAAATAAAATGGATACAAACCATAACTAAAAATGGATCACAAACCTAAATGAAAATAGAGCTATAAAACATCTAGAAAACAGCAGGCAGATATCATGTAGGTAACTTTGGATAAGAAAATGACCTTTCAGATACAACAAGAAAAGCAAATTTTACAAATGAAAAAAAAATGATAAGTTGGTTTTTGCTGTAAGTTGGATCTTAAATGTTTCCCTTGGCCCATGTGTTACAGGCTGGTCTTCAGCCTGGTGCGATTAGGAGGTGGTGGAATCGAATGGCTGTGGTTTGGGGGTAAATTTCATGTCACTGAGGAATATCATCAAAGGGGATCATAATACTTGAATTCTGTGCTTCCCTCTTTTTTGGTTCCTAGCCATGAGATAAGCAGTTTTTTCCTGTTACACCCTCCTTGTCATAAGGTCCTGCCTTTTCACAGACCCAGAAACAATGGGGCCAACTGATTATAGACTGGAACCTCCAGCCATGTAATCTCAAGTGTCTGTTAAAATTAAGAAAGCTGCCTAACAGTCTTCATTAAAATAAAAAACTCAGGCTCTGTGAAAGACTGTAGACTGAAATAAGCCACAGACTGAGACAAATATTTGAAAATATATCTCATAAAATAATGGCAGGATATGGAATCCTTAAAGTGGAATAGTGAGAAAACAAAATCATGCAATTAAGAAATGGGCGAAAGATCTGAACACACACATCTAAAATGAAACGGAGATGGCAAATAAGTACTTACAAGGTGCTCAACATCATACATGATAAAAGCACTTCAAATTATAATGAGATATCACTTCACACCTGTTAAAATGGTGAAACTGCAAAACAGCAATCACATCAAATGCTCTCAGAGATACAGAACAACACAAACTCTCCTTCACTGCTCAGTGGGAATGCACACTGCTACAGCCACTTTGGGAGACAGTGTGGCATGTCTTTATAAGACTAAACCCAAATGAGTGAAAACTTAAATTTATACAAAAAATACACACAAATATTTACAGCAACTTTATGAATAATAGCCCAAACTTGGAAGCACACAAGATATCCTTAAACAGCTGAATGGATAAACTGTGGTACATTCATACAAAGGGACGTTCTTCAGCGATCAGAGGAATCGAACTGTAAGGTCACAAAGAGCACTGGGATGACCTTGAACACATACTGCTGAGTGACAGCAGTCCATCTAAATGTTGTATGACTTTAACTATACAACATGTTGAAAGAACCAAAACTATGAAAATAATAAAAAAAAAAAAAATCAGTGATTGACATGTGTTCTGGTGTGGGTAAGGAAGAGAAGGGTAAATAAGAGCCCAATGGTATTCTGTACTAGAGGGTAGTAAAATGATTCTGTACAATACTATGATGGGGCGGGTACATGTCAATTTCTACTATGAAGTTGTCAGATCCACCGAATATAACAGAAGAGCAAACCTTAATATAAACTATTCATTTCAGTTTAAGAATCTATTGATATCAGTTCATCAGCTTTAACAAACTGCACCATGTTATTTCAAGAGTTTTACTCCAGTCTGCATAGGATAAACTGCAACAGGCAGGGCCGGCCAAATAGCTCAGCAGATAAAAGAGCCTGCAAGCAGGCGCAGGGGTCAGGAGTTTGATTCCTGGGCCTGCTATGCTGGCCTCACCCCTGGGGCACGCTGAGACAGCAACTGAGACTGGGCGTGGTGGTGCGCACTTGTAATCCCAGCTCCTGGGAAGCTGTAAACAGGTGGATCACTGAGTCTGATCTAGTAGTGAGATTCTGAACACCCTGTAGATCTTTCCCTAAAATACAAAAATAAATAAATAAAATGAATAATTTTATATTAATATAAAATGAATAAATAAACTGCAACAGGCTTCTGAAGGATCATTTGGGAACTCAGTATTTCCATTCATATTTCTGTAAACCTACATCTGTTTCTCAAAATAAAGCCTACATTAGTCTTAAAAATTACAAAAATACAAAATAAATAAAGAAGTAAAGAAGGGTTAAAGTGAGGGGAAGGGAAGGGAAAAAAGGAGAATCAAGATACATTATGTCCAGGTACACATTTCCTATGATAAATGTGGTAATTTTATATATCAAAAGTATATCAGTAAAATTAACTTTCAAGAATTACAAGAATAAAATATATAGAATAAAAATTGAATTATTCTAGAATCAATCTAAATATTCTTGAATGGAAAATATTTAAGTAATGAACATTATGGAGTCATGAAGAGTATGTGTAATATACATACTTGTATTTATTAGTGAAAACATCACCTACTAGGCAGATCACATTATGGATCCGATCCAATAAGAGGGACAGTGTACTACAAAATTATCCACAAGCCTACGTGGTATTTAAAAAAGAGGAAAGCCTGGCAGATTCTTCAGGGGAATACCTTGGCAGTAGTGAGAGGGCCGAGGACCACCCTTTCTGCACATTGTGAAATCCTAACACCTATAAGAACTCAGTAAGTGCTCTACAGATACTGTTGGTGTGAAATTTTAAAATCAGTTATTTTGTCTAGCTGTCTATCTTACTTGACTAAGAAAAAAAGAAACTATTTGATCATTTCAATGGAAGAGACACTGGCTTACTTCTGAGAAAAAATTATGACTGACTCTTGATACTGTTTGAAATTCATTTTATTTTAGTGACATTGCCCCAGTCCTACATGATTTTCTTTTGAGAAATACTTTACATAAAAATGATTGCCTACTAGTTCTATGTGGTAATATTTGATTTCAACCTTTCAAATGTCTGTTTTAGATGAGAATAGCTTTCTCAAATGGGAAAGACTGAAATGACTCATTTTTTTTTTCCTTTCAAAAACCGTTTAAAGAACTTGTTTTCATTCTTTTCCTATCAGCCTCCTGGGGACAGGTTCATGCTCATGTTTCTCTCTCTCTCTCTCTCTCTCTCTCTCT
>NW_004524614.1:6366275-6381681 GCF_000260255.1 Octodon degus | reverse complement strand
GGACCTCCCCAGCAGACTACTATTAAGTATCAGTGGTGATACAAACATTCAGCTTTGTGCTTCAGATTATCAAACTTATGTAAGAAGAAATAAAAAGAATTTTAGCGTTGCCTATAATGTCACATATTTTATGTAAGAGTAGATTTTGCACTAGGCATATTTGATAACTCAGTCCCAGGAAGCCTATGGGGTCCTGTTGTAACTGGTGACATTATGCATCTGCTGCCTGAGCAGGGTGAAGTTCTCAGCCACCTACCACTAACCACACCAGACTCATGGTGTTTTCCTATCATTAAAAATAAAAGATGAAAACCTCAAAACTCTGAATAAATCACACTAGGCAATAACTGAACAAAATTACTTTTGGAAGAATAAAGTAGAAATAAAGGACAAACTTTGTTAACCTAATTTTTAAAAATTCATTCAACAAGTATTTATTTATTGAGTGCCTCCTCTGTACCAGGTATTGGAGATACAGAAGTGGACTAGTCTATGAAATCCTTGCTCTCGTGGAGTTTATACTCTATTATAGTTAATTTCAGTGAAAATCACAACCTTACATTTAATCAGAGTGGAAATACGGGAGTATATCTAACCTAATTTTTAAGAAGGCCAATTTGAGATCAAGCATACACTTCACATAGTATTTATTAGCTCGGATTGCACATGATTTCACAGTAATCATGGCATTCTTTTTACCAATGGTGAGCGCAACACCTTCTTGTTCCCTCTAGACAGGAGACCCGGAACTTTATGGAACATCCTTTGTCAAATCCTTTCTAATTCAGCAGGGGGAAAAATTCTTTGTTCAACTTCTTTACCATTTTTGAAAAATGCTTTTAAAAATGTTTCAAAATTATTTATTTATTTGGTACAGGGTCTTGCTACGAATTTCAGACTAGTAGTGATGTTCCTGTCTCAGCTTCCCCAATACGGGGACTACAGGTGTGTGCCACCACACCCGGTTTCAGTGGCCAGCATGGCATGCAGTACCAGGGATCAAACCCAAGTCCTTGTGCTTGCCAGGCAGGCACTTAGACCATCGAGCTATTTCCCCAGCCCTGCAAAAATGCTTTTACTCTCACAATATTTAATAGACATTTCTTCTAGAAAAGTGGCCTATGATGTGGGTTCTACCTACTTGAAAGACATAGAAAGCATACTATAATTAATGCTGAATCACGGCTAATGTGACAAAACCTAGACCAGTCATGGTGAACCCTTCAAAACTTTCAATTGTACAAATATCTCACTGCAACCCCACGCCATGGGTATACCACCACGGAATAACTCCTCCAGCCTTCATGTTTGCAAATCTGTTGGGGTAAAAAATAAGTGAAAAGAGTTGAATCACTCAGTTTACACCAAAAAAGGCCAGTTATGGTGGCACACCTATGCTCCCCAAATCTGGAAGACTGAAGTAGGAACATCACAAGTTTGAACACAATGTGGGGGACTTAGCAACTTAATGAGACTCTGCCTCAAAATTTAGTAAAAGGGCTGGAAACGTAGCTTAGGGTTGAAGGCCTCAGGTTCAATCCTTAGTACCACTAAAAAAATAAAATTAAATTAAATTTTTTAAAAAGGCCAAGACCTCTTAGAACTAACTACATGCCATTCTTTGAACTCTTTCTGCTTTGCCCATCCGCATATAGAAGGGTTTTGGATTAGATGTGCAGATCAACACATTTTCTATGAAGCAGATGAAACACCTGCAGTGTCCTGGATTGACAGGAATATGGGATGTGATCTCAGTCCTGCCTCTGTAGCTGCTTTATTTTGCACACTCTCTAGAGGATCCTTCATCTCTAACATTCTTGGAGTCATGATTATAAACACTCCATCAAACTGAGGTCAGTCAGCCCAAATGATGAATTTTGCTTGGTCCATACACTGTTTCAGAAATAATGGGATTAACAGGAAAAATGCAAAGTTGAGATATTTCATGTAGACACCTAAACTTCAATCTTTTATATGAAAAAAAAAAAATAAGAGACCTAGAAATCTTCCATGACACCTGGCTGGAGCTGGGTACCGGCCTGCACCATTAGACAGGCACGGCCTCTCCACCTGCCCAAAGTTTCCACTGCTCTCTCAGCTCTGTACAACTCTTCAGTTACGTGTTGTTAGTTGTCAGTCTGTGCTTTTCCTTCTCTTGTACATGAATTATCACATTAAAAGCAGGACTAGATAAGCCATGTAGAAAACTCTGACTGTGCCATAAACTTGGAGGACGGCAATAGTCTTTACTGCCATATAAAAACATACCAGGTGTTTAATATGCAATACAAGCACAGCTACCCCGGAAGAATACAACACACAACGCCACTTTAAGTCAGAACACAAATACTGGCATAAGGAGAAATTTTTGATGAAACTTAATCACCGAAGAACTACAACTTCTAGATTTCTAAAGGTGGGTAAGCAGCTGCTGCTACTGAGACATAAGAGCTGAGTGAGAAAAAAACCTGAAGCATCAAATCTTTAATGATAATGAAGTTATAATTATTTTTTGAATGTGGCTGTAATTTTGCATCCTATGCACACTGGTATAAGCCTTCGTAAACATTAATATAACCTGAAACACTGCTGTTCAGGGCAGTGAAGAATTAGTGCTAGAAAACTTATAGGACAAGTTGTGTGAAAAGGTAAATCATTTGTGACATTTCCCATTGCAGCCTGATGAGAGCATTGTAAGTTCTGCTTGCCTGTAGCAGAAAGAAAAATTAGATATGACTGAAGAACTGTTGAACCTGGTGCTTGAAAAACAGGAAATTGCCTATGTTTATATGCCAGGAAGTTTCTAAAATTTTTTAGGAGCTTAATGTGCTCAGAATGTCCAAAATAGTTCTCTGCATGGTAATTTCACATATGTTATTATAATAGAAGATGATTATATTCTATAGCACTCAATAAAAACCCTTTGAAAGGATCACTGAAGTCAGGTTAGTGAGTCACTCACCAGGACAGGCTTTGTATTAAAATGTTAAAAGCAAACAAAGTAAAATACTGAATTAGATGATGAATTGAATGTACAATATGATATTTAATTATGCTATACAAAGTCAAGTTGTCGTATTCAAAATATTATTTGAAAGCACTGAAAGAATTGCTTTGCTTAGGTAAAATTCTAACGGTGAAAGTGGATCAAATACTTGGTGTTCTTGGGTGATGCTCCAACTCACCTAAGTACTTTGAATATCTTTCCTCATAGATGCCCATAAGCAGTTCCCAAACACATGCTTAGGTTATTTGACATGAGTTATTCAGTTTACCTTCACCATCCTGAAATCAGTCTCAGAAATGAAACTGAAGGCCTCAACTTTGGCCCACAAACTGTAGAACGGCTATCTTAACTCTTCGAAAGTGTTATCTGATTTTGAAGCTTATAAAAAGCAATTGACAGGGTCAGACAGATAGTTCAGTGGACAAAATCACCTCCTTAGGCAGAGCACAGTGTCCAGGGTTCAATCAGGGTGGGCTAAGATGGCAACTGAGACAGTGTGGTAGTGCATGCTTATAATCCCAGCACTTGGGAGGTTGAAAACAGGAGGATCACTACGAGTCTGATCTATGTAGTGAGACCCTGTACACCCTGTACTAAATACAAACAACAACAACAACAACAAATAAAAATTAACAGCTGATACTTCTCACAGTATATATCTAGCTGCTTTAGGCTAGGTAAGTTGCTTGTATCAGACTAGCCATCTCACTGAAAGTAGCTAAAACCACAAAAGCTGCAAGATACAAAGACCAGATTGTTTGAAAGTTTCAAAGAACAACTACAATAGCTATAATTGGAGAACCCAGCATGGCATCCAAAGAAAAACACATTAAGAAGTGAGTTAGATCTTCTTGGTTGGTTTTCTCTCTTGAGTCCTTTAGTGGTTTAGAGTATAGGGCACTGAAGCAGAGAGGAAACAAGAAACCTGGAACTTCCAGAACCCTTGTTAGGTAATATTTTCAGTTTTTTTCCTTGGTTTTAATTATTTGGTCCTTGTTCTTAAAATATCTAGTAATTTTTAATTGAACGTTATATATTATATATAAAACATTTTAGAGGCTGTTTGATGATATCATCTTAATTCAGAAATGAACACACACACACACACACACACACACACACACACACTTTTTGAGACTGGCTCTTTCTATGCCACCTGCCTAGCAGAATTCCTGTGCTCAGGCAATCCTCATATCTCAGACTATTGAGCATCTGGAACTATAGACACGTGCCACTGCATGTGGCAGAATGGAAGTAACGTTTATCTGACTGACAGTGAAAATATGAGCAGGTCACTAGCTAGATTTAAGCTCAAGGAAAATAAGGAAGAAATATTCATGGATGAAAATGATTCACTTGTGGGGATAGTAATTTTTCTAGAATGACAGAAAAACGTTCAGGTTTTGGCAAAACACTTTGAGGAGTATTTCAGAGAGTAGTCTGGATTTAGGGCATGGTTGGATGACAAATGCAGGACTTTAAAGTTCTCTTTCAAACCAGAGATCCTATGAGCTTATTTTTAAGACAAAGAAATTGATGTGCTAAATTGAGACATGCTAATTAAACCCAAACTTCCAAAGTCAACTGTAGGATTCATACTTCCAAAGAACTATGAAACACTACATTGTCCCAAATTTTCTGATCAAGGAGATTATGGGGCCAAAGAGGAAAGTGATCGATGATGTAGAGTGTGCCTAAGGAGAGTCACATGGAGAGAAAATATTCTCTCAGGCTTTCACAGAGAGCACATTGACCAAGCAATGGCCATGACTCATCCACATGGCTGACACTGACAAAGGTTCTACAATCTGAGGTACAAGATCTCAGGAGAAATCCTGAGGGGATTTCACTGACCTTCTCAGTCCCAAAAGCCACAACTCTTGTTGCATAGTTTCTGCTTTACCTTGGTCTTAACCATCCAGCAGAAAAGTATAAAAACGAAGTATAAGAAGTAAAGCCATGGTGTTATGTTGAGCTGTAGGGGACTCAGGTCAACAATTTCTGCCATTGCCAGTGAAGCGGAAGACCCAATACTATTATGGATTACTGAACTCTTTTAGAATATTTTGCTGAGTTTACACACATATAATATTTAAATGATAGAACTTAATGAAAAAAGGGGATGCAGATGAATGTCCATCTTGTATCTGTGTATTCAAAGTGGTTAGGATAGATATATAGTTACATTCTCTTAATGAATAGAGGGATTTGTTCTAATGGTGTTTGTAAATAGGATATCAAGGCCGCATCTTGTACAGCAATTAACCACTAGAAGAATGTATGTGATGTGTTAATTATTGAAACTGTCCTACCAATTTGTTTTGAAACTGTCTCATTGCTATTTCTCAATAAAATTATGGAAAAAATAAAAATAAATAAACAAAGAACTATGAAACACTACATAGAAGCCTCTGTTAATTATCAGTGGCATAGCTGTTCTAGAATATTCTATGAAAAGCCTACAGTAAAGGAACCTGCTTTTAAAATTACACACACACACACACACACACACACACACACACACAGTTGCAGTGCTGGGAACTGCACTCATGCCTTCATCTATGTTATACAAGTTAGCTTTGAACTTGCAAAGTTAATGAAGAAGACAAATTATTTAATGACAGGTCAAGAAAATAAGGAGTAAAAGTTGGGAATAGAATACTTTATAACAAAAAAGAATGGCTTAAAGGTTATATGAAAGCTAGAAGGCAAGACATGATTAAAAGTAATGACCAAAGACAGAGGTGCAGGGCTGGGAAGACCGCTTAGTGGTATAAATGCTGCTAGAGGGCAAATTAAGCAATCTGTAAAAGATAAGGAAGCAAGCAGAGATCAAACTGTAGACTTCAAGTACTAGGGAACTTTACAATCAAACATAACCTGCCTCAGCTAAGGAGTTCTTTCTTTTTCCTATCATGGAAGGACCAACAGAGCATCCCAGGATACAGGCACTCCAACAGCTAGAGACAGAGTGGTGGATTATTCCCAGAAGGATTTTGCATATGTCATCTTGCCCACATTTTTTAAGCCAATTGTTACTATTCCTAAGGCTATGTTGTTACAAAACAGCAAGAATGCAAAGCCACTTAGTATGATTTTGTGTGTTTTCAAGATCTACAAAACAGGAAGTAATTTGTTTATTTAACATTCATATTACATATAATACATGCATTTCTAATTTAATATGATTATATAACATGTCTTCTTTTTCCTCCCATCTCTTTCTCCTTTCACTTTCCTCAATCTCTACACTTCCTTCATTCCTTCTGCTTCAGCTAACCTAGTGAATTACTTTGCCATGCTAATCCTATAAAACATATACAGAACATTGATTCTCAAAAGTGGGCTGTTATATACATATATATTTTTTCTTGCTTTTTGCTTTAATCATAGAAATCCTTCATCTGGGAAAGTTATAATTCATTCTCTATAAGGGCTGCACAACATCACATGACAATAGCTCATGCCAGCTCCATGATTTACATGGTATTCAAATACTCTTTTGTTAAATGCCATTCATCTTATTCCCATTCTTCCTTGACACGTGGTCACAAATATCATTATGTATATATTTTCAGTTTACTGATACCTTTACTTCTATGAGATAGGTTCCAAAAAGTAAGATCACTGGGTAAATAGGTACATGTATAATAGATATTAATTGCTTTCCAAAAAGGCTGTAGTAATTCACAAATATAATTTTAAACATTATACTTCTTTGATTTTGGTACTGGAAATCAAGGACCTTGCACTTTCCAGCCAAGTGCTTCTGCTACTGAGCTATATGCCCAGCCTTAAACAGTATATTTCTATTAATATAAAATTGGCTGTATTTGGGGATCAAATTTAAAAAAACACATGATTTTATGGAAAATGGAAAACATGTAAGACCTTGATGAAAAACCGGACTTTTTGGCCACCCACAACCTAATAATTTCTCAGGTATGGATTTTTTCTTTTCTGGATTACATGATAGAAATAGTACAAAATCTACTGGCATTGTGTATGGCTCTTGTTTGACCAAGTGTGCAATAGCCACCCTTGGCCCCCCTCTTCTAAGGATAAAGTAGCTTCCTTTCTAGCTATTGCAGAGATATCTTCTCTGCCTATAATTTCATCCTCTTTCACAGAATGAGAAAATGCCAATTCAAGTAGCACTAGGGAGCTCTTAGATTTTCCTCAGCACGATAGAGAAGGTGCCTTAGGAATAACGTGCAGAGTGTGCCTTGGTCACTTCCTTGGCTCTGTCTCTGCTGGAAGAGAAGCCAAGGGCTCGGGTCCCTGCTAGCTCCACATAAGAGCCTTTGAAACCTCTATTATTTCTTAGACACAACCATGGCAGCAAGGAGACATTTAATCCCTGGTAACATCTCAACTAAAGAGTGATCCTTCGCTCTATTATAACATGAATTTCTGTTTGAGATGGAGCCAATTTTATTTAGATTAGATTGAAGATTCTGGAATCCTGAAATTACTCTGAAAGCTGTAACCAATCTTCTATGGATTTAAAACCCATTCATCATTTTCACATGATTATATTTGAGCACTTAAGGGAATCTTTAAAATAATAAAATTTTCTGTGTAGTTATTGATTACATCTATCTATTTAAATTACTTTCATTGGCTACTTAAAGGCAGAGAGACATTCATTTTCTCAGCAAAGATTTTAATATTTAAGAGAGGTTTCAAATATAAATAAGTTTTGAAGAATTTATTTCTACATTCTATTCTGGTGAATACTACTGAATTCTGTATTTTTGAAAGCTTCTTGAGGAAAAATGATGTTTATTTCATTTTTAAAATTTAAAAAAAAAGAAAAGAACCCAGGTCCTGTTTTAGGAATTCAAATTAAGTTTCCCAGAAGTATCAAGTGACAGTAGCTTCTGACAGACAGACAGAGAGAGAGAGAGAGATCTTCAAATTTTTCATCGGAAATGCTTTGATATTTTAATATTTAAAATCAAATGCTGCATCATCTTCTCCCAGTCCTATAAATGAGAACAAGAAAAGATACTTAGAAGTGTCTTTATTAGCAGTTAAATTTCATCAGACATGTCAAGTATTGTTTGAGGAAATCTTCAGTGAACTATTCTTGTGTATTTTTAAACGTTTTTCATCTTTTAAACATATAGATTTTGTTTGTTTGTTTGTTTGTTTATCATGCTGTGCTCAGACCCAGGCCCTCAGAGCTATAGCTCTATCCCTAAATATTTATCTTTTTATTTAAAAATGAATGTAAATCTTAAAAAATGCATGTAGTATTACCTTTTTCTTTTTGGAAAGGCTGCTACAGTTAGTTCTAAATTTAATATGGCATGTTTGAGACACAGACTAACTCCAGAGGACATATCAATTTCAGGTTGGTTGTTACCATTACTTAAAAGTATGAAGCAATGAACGCAGAGACTTTACTAAAGAGAAGGCGTTATTTTTTATTCACTTGGACTGTTGACAAATTATTGAAAAACATTACACAGAGTATGGTGTATCCCCAAAGAATATTAATGCCACAGTATCATTCTTGTTCCAAAAGGCAAACTATATATCTAATCAACAATAACTATTCTTTCAGACAGCACACAAACATAATAATAATTTATGACCAGCAAAGCAGTTAAGACTTTCTGACACAGCCTTACCTAAGCTGGTAAAAACATTTTGATGCTAATTTGCTAAGACAAGAAAACTGAAGAGAATTCATTTCAGCTATTTAAATCCTGTCACTGATGTCCATGCCTTATGGCTCCAATAAACTATTCAGATGTCTCTTTCTAATTATCTTCCTTGAATTAATCTTTCAGCTGGTGGATCATGATATGATTCACGGAAAGAATGTCACCCTCAATTCTATGATTACACAGACAGATGGGAGCAGGGGTTGAAAGGATGCAGAATTGTGTTGTTCTGAAAAGCAAGTGGTAGGATATCACTATATCACCTTGAAAATTATTATTTCAAAATCAAGTTTGGGGACCAGTAGAGATACGATCATGCTTTGATGTACAGCCTTATTCTGACCATAGTGCCAATGAGAGATTAAAGTGTAAATAGGTCACCTTCCAAGTGAAGATGGAAGTGAGAATTACAACTGGAGTAGGACTACCAACAGGGCAGAGTCTTAGAACCACGTCCCTCAGCTCCCTCTCTGGAACAAGGCTCCTACAGAGAGGAGGAGGGACTCACTGACTGCCACTGTCTAAGGCAACAGAAGGAGCCAGCCTTGTAGGGAAGTGGGACTGAAACTGCACTCACTTCTGCTGGGGCCCCTGGCTCCACAGCGCAACAGCACAGAAAGCTCAGAAAGAAGCTGACAGATATGTAGGCCACAGACATGTGAGAAGATAATTTAATGAATAGTTTCAGGACCAGCAGTTGTTACCTCATGCTATATATACACACTGGTAGATCAGGTGCAGAAAAACAGAAACAGTAATATGAAAAGTAGAACTTTAAATCTTATTTTTAAAATATAGTGAAGAAACACAGGTATGGAAAAATTTCTAAAGAAAACACACGTTATGAGGAAAAATTTTGATTAATATTAATATAAAATGAAAATTTTTATGAAAAAGACAATAAATGTTTTTGTATCATATAAGAAACAAGGGCTTAGTAACAGATCATACAAAGAAGTACAAAGTAAGTAAAAGAAGAATAAAAAAAGAAAAGTTTGGAATATACATATGTAATTTTAGAAGAAATCTTAAAGATAACATATATATTCTATGTATCTCTTTCTCCGTGTGTGTGTGTGTGTGTGTGTGCATATGTAGAACTCATAGAGATAAAAAAACAAGAGAAAAAACAAAAACAGTAAGGTATTTATGCCATTCTGTTGACAAAACTGGCTATAATTACTGGTAAGGATGAGAACAAATGTGTCATACAGTGCTGGGGAATATGAGTAGGAAATTACTTTGAATGAATAGCCCATTTCTGGTTGAAGGTAAGAACTATGCAGAAATCTGTAACCTGTAACCCAATAATTCTACTTAAAGGCTTGCCCTATCTGCGGTTCTCATCAGAACTATAGAACACAAAAAGTAATTTGACAGATTTTCTAAAATCTCCCAACAATAGTGTAGAACTACTTAGACACGTAAGTACACGAGAAGGCAATCCATTTATATAATTGAGCAATCCAACTGTGATAAATATACAAGAGAACTAAAAGCAAAGTCTCAAAAGAGGTCTGTACACGTATGTTGAGAGCAGACTTATTTATAGTGGTTAAAACAGGAAATCAACCTAAAGCTTTCTTTGTTTTCTTTCTTTTCTCTCTCTCTCTCTCTCTCTCTCTCTCTCTCTCTCTCTCTCTCTCTCTGTCTGTCTGTCTGTCTGTCTGTCTTTTTTTTTGGTGCTTTTAGGGAAGGGTCTACAGGGTCTTCAGGGTCTCACTATTAGATCGGATTCATAGTGATCCACCTGTTTACAGCTTCCCAAGAGTTGGGATTACAGGAGTGTGTGCCACCACGCCAATCTCAATCACCATCTCAGTGTGTCTCAGGGGTGGGGCTGGCACAGCAGGCCTAGGGATCGAACCCCCGCCCCCTGCGCCTGCTTGTAGGTGCTTTAATCTGCTGAGCTATTTGGCTGGCACTCTAAATGTTTCTTGACAGATGAGTGTATACACAAAATGTGATATATACCCATAATGGAATATTAGCTGGCCCTGAAAGGGAAAAAATTCTGAAACATAGAGCATTATGATAAGCAAAATAAGCCAGTCAAAAAATACAAGTGGTATTCTGTACAATTCTACCTGTCATTCCAAGAGTAGTCAAAATCACATGGATAAGCAAGCAGAGAACAGAGGCTGGCTGGGGCTATGGGAGACTGTCTTGGTCACTTCCTCACTCCTGAGAGTCAGCATTTGGCACCCAAACCTAAAGTTTATTTTGGCTCATGTATTAGAAATTTCGGTCCTTGATATTCACCTAGCTCCAGGCACAGGCAGCAAGATGCTGCCGGGTCCGGTAGAGAAAAGCAGGTAGCTTCATGGCAGCCAGGAAGCAGGCGGAGCAGGGAGGAGCCAGGGAGGGAGGTGACTCTCTCTTGTGACCAGCTCCAGCAACCTGCCCTGGAGACCAGACCCTCCCTCCTAGCAGCAAGGCAGCTAGAACACCCTCATGGTCCAATCACCTTCCAAAACCCTGCCTATGAATGTATGAGGCCATAGGGGACATCGAGATATGAACTATAACCAGCAGGAATTCAGGGTGTTACTGCTTAAGTTTTGTAATACGAAAACAGTTCTTGGGATGCATGGTGGTCCTGGTTGTACAATATTATGCCTTATTGTTTAATATCACTGAACTGTATATGTAGAAATAGTTACAGTGGCAAGTTTTATATTATGTGCATTTTACCACCATAATATATTAAAAAATTTAAATATCACACTTAAGACTAAAAATTTCATCAAATGTAGGCTGTTGGATTTTTGGGGGCCTATAACATTTATAGTAGAATAGGCTTACCTCATCAGTCATCTCATGTTGGTGTTGCTGCTACCGTCTGTAAGTCTGAGCTTGCACCTTTCAAATCCACCCCCACCACTGCCATCAAAATCTCTTTACAACAGAAATATGATCACATCTGTCATCTTTCAACCCACTACATGCATGCAGGCTTTGAGACTTCCAAGAAATCCATTTCCAGCCTTATTTGCCCGTCTCCCTCCATTATTTAATGCTCCTAAAATATCAGTTTCTTTTAGATCCTTGAACACAGTGCACTGTTTGTGTGTGTGTTTGAGTGAGCATGAGGGTGTTTCCTGGGTGAAACACTTTCCCAACCATGCGTCTGGTCTCTCCTCTCCAGGATGATTCCACTGACCAGCACAGGCTGGACTACATGTCCTCATCTGATTCTCACAGGGCTCTGAGTTCCCTCTGCCTCAGCACATTTCTGTATCTTTCATAGCTGACCACACTGGGTTGTGACTACTGGTTATAGTAGTTCTCAAGACAGAATGCAATGCTTGGGCCAGAAGGGCTTCACGGAATTGAATGGAGATTGAATGGAGTGTTCTACGTTTACTACTACTTGCTTCTTATTTAAGTTCTCCCTAATTAATTTGAGACTCCAACACTGTCTATGAAAACAAGAAATATGCTCAGAGAATGAGTTGCCTCTCTTCCTTCACCTTCTACACCACAGCGGTCTTCAAGGTATACTTGTATCAGCAAGATATCTGCAGGTAGAGGCTCGATATGACAGAATCTTTTAGCAATGAGGGCCTGAATTGCAACCCTCAACTCACTTATTTATCACAAAGTGCCAACACTGCAATTAAACCTAAATAGTGGGGTTTTAATATAGAAACAAAACCTCACACATTAACATCTTTTGTCTTAAAAGTAAAGCAACATACATGCCATAGGCTTGCCATCACTGCCCTAAAGTATAAATAGATGCTATTGACTAAGTTCTGAAAAAGATAATTTGAGATAAAACTACAAAAAGCATTGTTTGGAATCCTTTTTCTACTCCTTCCCTTCATGCTCACAGAATCCAGCTGTTGTTCTCTCGAACTGTAATTTACCACTGCTGCTTTTCATCCACTTTGGCTCTACATTAATAACCTTAAACAAATAAGTACTATATCCAGGTAGACCTGGGGCAGCCTTAGTGGGCCTCACACATGACATTCCAGTTTGGGTTGAAAAATACAGGACTGGAATTTTAAGCAGAACAGTAGAGATATGATACGGTATTTAACAAACAAGTTTCATGCCCTAAACAGAGTCATTATTATTTTGTGTATTTAACTAACCAAGACCTTTGCTAATGCAGGTCCTCACTAAATCCCAAGCAAAAATGTCTCATAAAATTTGATCAAAACATTTAAGACCTAGATGAAGTTTATGAGCATACACACACACTGAAATTACTTAATCTGAGTGATTTACTACTCAATAAAATTTCCCCAAGTACCATCAATGTTGTAATAAAATCTTTCAGCACAAAGCAAATTTCAAGATTTATGACATTCTTATGGACTTCTATGCTGTTAATGTCTCTCCCAAGCTTCAGATACCACTCAGGAAATAACTGACTGCACCGTGCTCACCACATCACTGACAGAAACTCTTTTGCAGATGCTGTATAAAATCCTATTCTACACAGTATTGGAAACTTCACATCAGTAAAAGCAAAGGTATAAAAATCAATGATTACATCATTTCATAGCCATTACCAATGACTATACAATCAAATCCATTTCAAACAGAGATACTCAGAAAAAAATATATCCTGAGCTATTTATTTTTTCTTCCTGGGTCTGAATGTAAAGGATGTTGCAAGTCAGGGAATAGCATGTTGGCAGTCTTCTCTGAGCTCAGGATCTTCAGGGACCACCATCTGGTTCTTCAAGTCCGACTTGATCCCGCCCTAGAAGGTTTCTCAGACGCCACCACCTACCCATCCTATGCTCCCTGGCCTGTCATTTGCACTGTAGGCTATCCTCCACCACGAACACTGCAGACAAGATTCCAGGGTCAGAGAGAGCTGGCACGCACTGCAGTTGCTACATCTCAGTTTTGCTGCACACAAGGAGATGAGGGCTAATGTCTATGTGAACTGCAGATGTTCATCACTGCTTTCATACCTGTGGTCCTCTTTCCAGGTCGGTTTCCCTATAAGCAAGTAGTTTAGAATACACATCTTGGAAATTCTACAGCTAGCAATAGAATATTGAAGCTATCACAAGACAGAGTCTTTCTAATTTATTTTGTTTCCATTTTCTAGATAATTACTTCTTGTTAACTAAAAAGATACCCACAAACTCAAACTGAATTTCTTAGCCCTAAGAGCAGCTTGACTAAAGATGATAGAATTTAGGCAAGCTGAAGTGACATGACATTCTGGTGGCCAGTACCATTTGGGCTTCTACACAAAGCTATGTGGGAGCTGTAAGGTATTCTTGCCTGCTCCTCTGCACAGGATTCCACAACCAATCCTGTTTAATAAACATGTCTGTGTTGGCAAGCCAAAAGCATGGTATCTTATCTCTTAGTAAGTCACTTAATTCTGACTGGGATGAAAGGAAAAAGCCCCTGTTGAAAACATCCGTCACAAGGCTAACGTGTGTCACAGCACATGCCCACTGTCCCAGTGCAGCTCCAGATCCTGCCATCCTTCCAGAAATACCTGGAAATCAGCCCCCTGTTGAAAGAAAGCAGGAACACTGTCACCCCAGCAACTTTCAAAGTGTTGAAAGAACAGCAAACTCAGTTATACACATGAAATTTTCTAGCATGACAACTGCAATATAATTAGGAAAAAATGGCATGGATATCCTCTTTCTGCCCAGTTTGGTCAATGTTTCACTGCAAATTATTGCAATGTTGGTTTTTCTTCTTGCCTGAGCCCTCCCCCACAGACCCTTGAGCCCACTTAGATTCACTGCCAAGGCCACTGCAAAGCCAAACTTTCCCAGCCAATTCCACCACACAGGTCTTAGCAGAGGGGCCAGAGCATATGGGCTACAGGTTCTGAAAATAGATGACCCAAGATTGAATCCTAGCCCTATAACTTGCTAGCTTTATAAACCTCAGGAGGTTCATTAAGCTTTCTTTGCTTTAGTTCTCACACTGCAATAACAGGATTAAAATGGGACCTAAAGGGTTGCTGTAAAAATAGATTTAATATTTGAAAAGTATTGACTTTTGGGTATTGACTTTGTATTCTGCTATGATACTGAATTTCTATATTAACTCTAGTTGCTTCTTGGTGGAGTTTTTTGGGTATTCCAAGTAAAGTATCATGTCATTGGCAAATAATGATAATTTAACTTCTTCTTTACCTATTCTCATTCCTTTTATTTCTTTCTCTTGTCTAATGGCTTTAACTAATGATTCCAGAACTATATTGAATAAGAATGGTGATAGAGGACATCCTTGTCTTGTACCAGATCTAAGAGCAAAAGATTTCAGTTTTTCCCCATTTAGAATTATGTTAGTCATTGGGTTTTCATAAATGGCTTTTACCAGATTGAAGTAGAGGCCATCTATTCCAATGTTCTGTAGGACCCTGAACATGAATGAATGTTGGACTTTGTCAAAAGCCTTTTCTGTATCCATTGAGATGATCATGTGGTTTTTAGTTTTCACTCTATTGATATAGTGTATTACATTTATAGATTTTTGAATATTGAACCATCCTTGTATCCCTGGGATGAATCCTACCTGGTCATGGTGTACGATCTTCTTGATGATTTGCTGTATTCTATTTGCTAGGATTTTATTGAGAATTTTTGCACCTATGTTCATGAGGGAGATTGGTCTGTAGTTCTCTTTTTTAGTTGCGTCTTCCCCTGGTTTGGGTATCAGTATAATACTTGCCTCGAGGAATGATTTTGGGAGGATTGCTTCCTTTTCAATTTCATGGAAGAGT
>NW_004524614.1:6350343-6365574 GCF_000260255.1 Octodon degus | reverse complement strand
GATTCTCACCCTGACTAACTATATATACTGACACCTGTGAACTAATCAACTTCACTGAAGATGGCAATTTGTAATAGTAGGTTCATGCTTGGAGTGCCTGTCATTCTGGTCTTCTGAACACGGGCTGCTTGTCATGATATGCCAGTTGCTGCCATGCTGTCTCTCGGGTAGATGACTATTCAAAAAGAAGAGGGTGGTGAATGAAGCCAGGAGACAGGAAGAGGAATGTTGTGGGACTGTCCTGCTACAAGGTTGTATATGGTTAGATTTCTGGACTTATGCATAAACATAAGAAGTATATAATTCTTTATGCCTAGTTTTAACTATATTTTAATTTTTTAAATGTTTTTCATCATATTCTGCAGGGATTTAAAGTTTAACTTATCAATGTTTGATGAAAAATACCTGTTTCATGTTGTGCCTAAGACGTTTGATATTCAGACAGATAGTGTGGTTAAGCTCAACAGTCTAGATTGTATGGTAATAACAATAAGCTTCTCTTCTGGAGGGTTAACAACCTAAGTTTGCAGACCAAAAATTAGAGAAAAAGAAGGGACTCAAGGAAAGCCAACATTTTGGCCCTAGCCTTCCAAGGTCAATTAAGACTCAGGATATATGAGAACTTGTACTGTAAAGACATGTAACTCAGTTCTGTCCCAAATTTTTTGATCAAGGAGATTATGGGGCCAAAAAGGGAAGTGATCGAAGATGTAGAGTGTGCCTAAGGAGAGTCACAGGGAGAGAAAACATTCTCTCCGGCTTTCACAGACAGCAAATTGGCCAAGCAATAGCCGTGACTCATCCACATGGCTGACACTGACAAAGGTTCTACAATCTGAGGTACAGGGTCTCAGGAGAAATCCTGAGGGGATTTGACTGACCTTATCAGATCCAAAAGCTATAACTCTTGGTGCATAGGTCTTGCTTTATCTTGGTCTTAACCATCCAGCAGAAAAGTATAAAAATGAAATATAAGAAGTAAAGCCACGCTGTTATGTTAAACTACAGGGGACTCAGGTCAACAATTTCTGAAATGGCCAGTCAAGCAGAAGACCCAATACTATTATGGACTACAGGACTCTTCTGGAATATTTTGCTGAGTTCACACACCTATAATATTCAAATGATAGAACTAAACAAAAAAGGGGATACAGATGAATGTCCATTTTGTATCTGTGTATTCAAAATGGTTAGGATAGATACATAGTTACATTCTCTTAATGAATAGAGGGATTTGTTCTAATAGTGTTTATAAATAGGATATAATGTCTGCATCTTGTACAGCAAATAACCACTAGGAAGAGACTATGCAATGTGTTAATTGTTGAAACTATCCTACCAATTTGATTTGAAACTGTCTCATTGCTATTTGTTTCTCAATAAAATTATGGAGAAAAAAAAAGTATTGAAAGTGCCAGGTACTTTTTAGTTATAAGGTATGCCATATTCATTCATACTAGCATATGTAGGTATCTTAGCTTCAGCTGCTGTAACAAAATATTAAGGGTTAGGACAGTTTGAAGGACAGGGGTTTACTCTGTACAGTTCTAGAGCTTGGGAAGTCCAAGATCAATAATATACAGATTTGGGCCCCAGTGAGGTCCCTCTCTCTGGCTTGTAGGTAGACTAGCCTTCCCATGTGTCCTCAAGGGGTGAGAGGGCTCTAGTATCTTCTTCTAAGGACACTAATACTATAATGGAAGTTGCAGGCTCAGAACTTCCTTTAAACCTAATTGCTTCACCTCCCAAATGCTCTAAACATCATCAAATTGGGAAGTACAGTTTTAATATGCAAATTTTGGGGTGATTCCTATCTCAGTCCACTACAACAGGAAAATAAAAGAATAGGTGAGTTCTCTGGAGATTTCTCATGAAGAAACTTTCAGTGCATGTGAGTGTTTATGCCCCACCTTGGTTATGCAATGGACCTTCTTCCTAGTTTAATTCAGTAGGCAATAAATCTTAACACACACACACACAAGTACGCACAGGCACACACACACACACACACACACACACACACACACACAGTGAGGATAAATCAAATCCAAGATCTTGTACATGCAATACAAACTCTTCTGCTGAGCTATAATCTGATAAATTATAAGTGTAATAAAGTAAAACAGATATCATAGAATCCAATAATAGGAAAAATTCCAGTCATTGACAAGCTACATAGTTGTTACAAGTGAAATCCTGCCCCAAACCTCCACCATGAATTTCTTGTTCCTATCCTTTTGTCTTTGGTAGAGAAAAATCATTTCTATGCTAGATAGATTTTACCATTTTAAAAGCTTCACTGGAGAAAAGATACCCTTAGTATTAGGGGAAAAATATGAAGAACTGTTATGGGAGTTTAATGCACACAGGAACAGGCCACCCTCAGGCAAGATGAATGCTAAACACAGCGATTGCCCCTTCTTTGGAAATGAAAAAAGATCTTGTAGGCAGGCTTTAGAAGTTCTCAAGCATGAATTGTTGAGCCTAATGTCTGTGAAAGTTCTAACCCTCTACCCCCTCTATTCATGTCTTGTAGGGATAAGATCACTATACATTTTATAATACACAGAGCAACCATCAGGGGTGTATGAGGGTCCCTGGTGATCCTACAACCTCAATACAACCCAAGTTCCTGAGTTCTGGCCAGTATGAAAAACTGCATCTTATCTGAATACTGGTATCTCCCATTCTAGTTTATTCTGACATCCAGAATCTACACATTACCTGCCTACCCCTAAGAGGTCTGCATAGGGCATTGGCAGATTTAGGCATTGAGCCAAGAAAAAGATAAAACCATCAGATGGCAACAGCACCTAAAGATGATCTAAATGAAACTGGCGGGTTTACACTGTGGGGATTCCTCCTGGAGTGCCACCATCCTAAGACTACTGCCTAGGTGTACCCTCTCAGGAGAAAAGGGAATGGGAACTCCTAGAAAAGTGAAGAAGGAAAAAAGTTGCTTAGGTACACACGTGATGTCAAATGTCACACAGCAGCAGGAGAGGGAGTTTCTGAGTCACAGAGCTCTGAAGGGCAGCAGTGCGCTTGAGGGTCTTTATAGCCTGGGGCTTATCTTGTCTATGGCTTGAAGGCATCAGCAGAGTTTTGTGGGATATGCAGAGCAGGAAGTTTCTACATAGCTAAAAATGTTTCTTTGGGATTTGTTGAAATAATATGAATATAAACAAATTTTAATTTGGTGCTGATGGGCGTTTGAGCTAAAGAATGAACCTAGAAACCTATATATGCAAAGGCCATTTTTTATTAATTCATACAATATATCTTTAAGGTTCAGTGAATTCAGAGGCACATAACTTTCCAATTAACATAATTCATGTCACTGGATCATCATTTGATCTAGTGACCTATTGGCAATGTGCGGTTCTTTTGTAAATAGCAAGATCATTTCTGTGAATGTCACCGAAAAATCAACCATCTCGACTGTTTATTCTATTTCTCCTTAATTGCTTGTCATTGAACTGAGTCCTACAGAAGGTGCATCTAGGTAACAAAGATGCTGTATAAAACTTCACATTCCCGAGCACCACCTGTCTTTCTGTACCAAAGCCCACATCTATATTCCTGATTGAGGGAGAATCAGTAAGTTTTCAAAGTTTTTTTTTATTTTTTAATTTTAGGGAAGGGTCTACAGGGTGTTCAGGGACTCACTACTAGATCAGACTTGTAGTGATTCTCCTCTTTACAGCCTTCCAAGTGCTGGAGTTACAGGTGCGTGCCACCATGCCCAGTCTCCATTGCAGTCTCAGCGCACCCCAGGGGCGGGGCCAGCAGAGCAGGCCCAGGGATTGAACCCCCAGCCCCTGTGCCTGCTTGCAGGTGCTTTTAATCCACTGAGCTAGTTGGATGGCCCATTAAAGTTCTAAAAGTAACAGGCAACTATGCTGGGAGACAAGCTTCCTGGAGATTCCACCGGGTGATAAAGATGTGATCTCTACCACTACAAACTATCTGTATTGCTTTGTTGTTGCTTTTGATACTCAATATCCCCCCAAACTCTCATGTGCTGGGGGAAGGGTGTGAAAGATGACTGTGTCATGAGGGTACTATCCTCAAGTTCATTGGCAAAGAGAGTGTGAGGAGGTGGGGCCTGGCTGGAGGTGGCCACCAGGAGCATGACCTAAAAGGGCATATCCTCCCTCTGGCTCCAGCCTTCGGTCTCTCTGCTTCCTGACCACCAGGATATGAGCAGCGTTCATCCATGCCCGGCCCTTTTCACCACACCATTCCTGTGTTTCAGTTTGCTAACCAGGGACTGGAACTTCTGAAACCAAGAGCCAAAATAAACAACTCCTCCTTGAAGTTGTAGGTATCTGGTATTGTGTCTCAGTGACAAAGACAGTGACAAAGACAACTGTTGTTGAAATAAAACACTCCCACTTCAAGCACAGAGAAGATAGGTTCAGGGAAGGGAAGCATTCTGAATGGAAGCAGATGGTTATAACTGTATGTATTGGCTTTTGTTCTTCATGGTATTTTCCTGTTGCTTGTCCTGTCTTTTTCTTCTGTTCAACTGCTTGCCCTGCCTGACAGCTTCTTTCCATCAGTATTCATGTGTCGTTATCTCTAATATGTCTTTTAGAGCACTCTGTAGAGATGGTTTGGAGGCCATAAATGTCTTGAACTGTTCTTTGTTGTGGAAGTATCTTATTTTTACATCAATTTTGAAAGATTATTTTATGGGATACATCAATTTGGATTGAAGGCTATTTTCCTTTAGGGCTTGAAATATCTCACTCCAAGCTCTTCTTGATTTATCATTATTCTTATTGTTATTGTTATTATTAATGCATTTGGTTTTTGCAGGGTCTCACTACACAGCTCAGACTCGTGATGATCCTCCTGCTTTCAGCCTCCCCAGCACTGCAATTACAGGTGTGCACCTCTATGCCTGGACTCTGGCCAGCTCAGCCCATCCTGGGAGTGGGGCTGGCTCAGCATGTGGTGCTGGGGGTCGAACTGCAGTCCCTGCACTTACCTAAGTTTGCCTAAGCATGTGCTTTAGTCCTCTGAGCTATCACACCAGACCTCAAGCTCTCTTTGATTACAGGGCTTAGGTTGAGAAGTCTTCTGTGATTCTGATGGGCTTTCCTTTATAGGAAGAATGTTTCTTTTCTCAGCTCTAGCTGCTTACAATATTTTGTTCTTGTGCTGGATTTCTGGAATCTTTATTATTATAATCTTGGTGTAGATTTCTTTTGGTCATGGCTATTTGGAGTTCTAGATCCTCATTTGTATGTCCAAGTCTTTAATCCATGCTTGGGAAGCATTCCACCATTATCTCTGTGAAGAGATTTTTAATGGCTTTTGGGATGTCTCCAGCTTTCTCACTGATTCCATTCAATCTTATGCTGTTCTTTGCTTCATCCTGTTGCTGTTGGATTGGTTTTTCACAGTCTTTTGTGATTTTTAAGATATCTTTATTTTTCTGGTTGCTAATTGCATTTCTGTCTTCTAGTTTTTAAATTCTATCCTCACTTTCATTTAATCTGTCAAATATACTTTCAGTGGAGTTTCTAATCTCTTGAAATTCTGTTTGGATCTGTTTCATTGATACTATTTCTCATTTTTTTGTCATTTAAGGTCTCTATCATTTTCCTGAGCACTTCTATTTCTTTATCTTTAACTGCTTTAACATCTTATATTTTGATAATCATCTCTTCTGGCACATTAGATGTTATTTTTCTATGGCCTCGTTCATCTGCTATTTCATTTCTGCTGCTATTATTTCAGAGAGCTCCATTTATTGGCATCTACTTTCCTCTGTCTGTGCTCTCGACTTCCCCTGGACAGGGTGCATGTTTGAGATTTCATTTTGCTTCTTGGTCTTGTCATTTTCTATTTTATTTTATTTTGTGTTGATGGTTGTAGATTTCTTATGTTAGATAGTCTTATCACTGGTATCAACGCTTTCCTAGGAGGCATCTGTCCCTCTGGATTTCTCAGTGTATGTGGTTTTTGGTCTTTATGTCTATTCCAAGAACTTACCTTCCCTATATAATAAGTCTGAGAAGCTGCTATCAATTTGCCTTAGGGCCATTCCTTTAGTACTGTACAATGGTGATAGTTCTGACCTCTTACAATTGTAGTATTGTCATATGAGGGAAAAATTACTATAGCATGTATGACATCCTTGTTAAAGTAGTTCAGTTGGCAATAACAATAGGCTAAAGTACAGCCTCCATACTGACAAACTGTGGTAAGTTAATAGCTCGATATCTATAACCATAGGAGAAAGGTCCACATAAAATTAATATAATCCAACTTATACCAGGAACTTATATGCAATGATTTCCCACTTAGTGGAGTGATTTTATCCTGTTGTTCAGGAGGATTCAAGAAGATAGGGGATTCGATGGAGAGATGGATGAAGTTAAATACAGTAAGAGCAAGGTTGGAGGGTATAGGATGATCATCCAAGTTCTGGGTAACTATAGGACACAGGAGGAAAGAACTGGATGAGAAGATCTAGAAATTTTGAAGTGAACAAGAAAGAGACGAGACCATGATTACTCTCATGTAAGTATCAGAAAGTTAAGTGAAATTAGATGAGGGAAGAGAAGAAGAAGACAAGTAGAATAAAACCAAAAGTAAGGTTAGACATCACCTGTTGACGCACATTGCTAATGTTGCAGGAGACGTTTTCCTGCCTCTAACTCTGCATGCCCATCCTATGTGCCTCAGCCAGGCCCTACTGCGTCACTGTCGTAACTGCAGATCTCCAGGTCCTGAGTCCCACCGGTAGAGGAAAGAAGGGGCAGATTTCAGACTCCTCTCACCAGCTACACCATCCCTTAACATTGGTTATAATTTGAGTTTTTAAAATTTTATTTTATTTTATAAGAGTAAAAGCACAACCAAATGCAAAAACAAAGACAGAAACAGAGTCACATACAACAATACATATAGTACATATTTTCAAAACAAGAATAGCAAATTAACAATGGTTGTTATGTCATGTATTTTTATTGCCAAATATGTTGCTCAGATTAACAGATACAGGTTTGCAAGATTGGACAAATAATTGAACATTAATGCTTGCTTTCAATAAACCTTAATTTTTTCTTGACCTTTTAACTTTATTATTTTAAAATTTATTTTAAAGAGAGTATAATAATAATTAGTAAGACATTGGAAATAGTACACATTTAGAAGAACAGGATGAGAGGTATTCATCTGTGGTTTTTGTATGGCACATTGCTGTCTTCAACGTAGTTGCTCAGGCTGCAGATATTAGCATATAGAGTTAGTCAAACATTAACTGCTATTTAAAAAAACTGGTGGAAATTAATAATACAATCATCTCAGCTATCCTGTATACTTTCATGATTTTCCCCTCCCATTTTTTCCTATCTTTTCTCCTTTCCCTCATCTTTGTTGTTTATTCTTTATATTGTTTCCATTTTACTTTATCTATTACACCTTTCAGATTATATTTAATCTTTCAGGTTCTCATACTACAGAGACAATATGATATTTACACATGTGAGTCTGATTTATTTCACTTAAGAGTATAGCCTCTAGTTGTATCTATTTATCTATAAAGGTCTCAAGTTTGTCTTTCTTTATAGCTGAGTAATACTCCATTGTATAAAAATTTTTATGTTTTAATTTACACTTCTCTAATGGCCAGTATTTCTTCATATACTTATTGGCCATTTGTATTTCTTCTGAGAAATGCCTATTTATTCCAGTGGCTCATTTTATGATTGGGTCTTTTATTTGTTTTGTCTAATTTTTAAAGTTCTTTGTATATTGTAGACATTAGTTCTCTATCTGAGGACTACCTGGCAAAAATTTTCCCCATTCTGTAGATTGGCTCTTCACTCTGTTGGTTGTTTTCTTTGCTGAACAGAAGCTTCTTAATTTGATTTGATCCCACTTGCTGATTATTGGTACTATTTCCTGTGCCACTGCAGTTAGGTTCAGAAAGTTCTGACACACAAACTTAAATACTGCATGGTTTCTCTTATAAGAGAAACATAGAACATGATAAAAACAAAATCAAGTTGAAGACTAAGAAGTAGGGAGACAGATCTTTAAAAGAATTGAGATGCACAGGTACCAACTCCACACAAGGAACATAATCACTAAGTATTGCAAGCATGTTGATAAAAAATAAAACACCCAAAAGCAAATATGCTTGTAAAACATATGAGGCTGTATACAGTATTTTGATTCTTATAGTCACATTTCTGAATAATTAAGCATTTTGGGCACTGGAGCTCACTGGTCCCATTCATAACACCTTATTCCTGAGCAATACATTTGGAATAACTCAGAAAAAGGCAAGAAGAACCCACAATACATTAGCCTCCTACCTCCCCAAGAGACAATATAATTGTACTCTAGTCTATAAAGCCAGTATTCAAAACACATTCTCCAAAAGTTAAAATTGCTCATTACTAATATTTAGAAAGTGAAAATAAGAATGTTAACATTTATATAATGAGAAGCAAACTGGAAGGTGTTTTCTCTTTAACATAACACCTCTTATGGAAATCCTGAAGACATAAGGGTAGGCAGAGAGTTCATGAATAAAAACCAAATTGCCTGGGAAATACTTGAAAGAATCAATAGCTGGGATTTCTTCTTACTGAAAAGTTTCCACATGTCGAAAGAAATCACCAACAGAGTGAAAAGAAAAACCACAAATTGGGAAAAATCTTAACCAACAGTCACTCACAAAAAGGACTTCTTTCTAGAACATATAAAAAACTAAAAAAAAAAAAGGACTTCAAAATTCAAAGACCCTATCCAAAAATGGGGATCTCAGGTGAATACACATTTCTCAGAGGAAGAAATACAAAGGGAAACTACACGAAGAAAAGTTCCACAGCACTGGTCATTTGAGAAATGCAAATTAAAACAACACTGAGATATCATCTCACTTCAGAAAGAATAGCTTTCATAAAGAAATCAACTAATAAAAAATGTTGGTGAGGATGTGAATTTAAAGGAACCATTCCTCACTGTTGGTGGAAATGTAGACTGGTACAACCACTATGGAAATCAGTGTGAAGACTCCTCAAAAAACTAGGATTAGAAGTTCCATTCAACCCAGCTATTCCCTTTCTAGGTATTTTCCCAAAAGAACTGAACACATTGTACAACAATGATATATATGTACCCATATTTATTATGCACAGTGTGTTATAGCTAAATCTTGAAAACAACTCAAATGCCTATCACCTTAGGAATGGTTAAAACAGATGTATTTTTAGACAATGGAATATTATATAAAGAAAGATAAGTTTGAGGCTTTTTTAGGCAAATGGATGCAACTAGAGACCACCCTCATAAGTGAAATAAAAGGGGTCGGGGAGATTGCTCAGTAGAATAAGCAGTTCCCTGGCAAGTGCAAGGGCCTGAGTTCAATCCATGGTTCTGCAAAAAAAAAAAAAAAGTGAAATAAATCAGACCCACATGTATAGACATCATATTGTCTCCCTAGTGTAAGAGTCTAAAAGATTATATAAAATCTGAAAAGTACAATAGATATATTAAAATACAAAGAAAATGAACATAAGGAATAAACAACTGGGATGAGGCAAAGGAGAAAAGACAAAAAAAAATCATGTAAGTATATTCACAGGAAAGCTAAGATGACTGTACTACTAATTTCCATCAAGTTTTTTTTTGTTTGTTTGTTTTTTGTTTTTTTGTGGAACTGGGGATTGAACTCAGTCAATCCCTTGTTCAACCTGAGTTCAGGTTGAACTCAGGCCCTTGCACTTGCCAGGGAAGTGCTTATTCCACTGAGCCATCTCCCTGGCCCCTCCATCAAGTTTTTGAAGGTAGCAGTTAATGACTAAAATTTTTACAACAAATTTTATTTGCTAATATCTTTAATCTGTGCAACTACATTGAAAATAGCAATGTGCAATGTAACAATTACTGTTGAAAATACCTTTCACCTTGTTTCCAAAAAAATGTATATTGTTGGGCTGGCCAATTAGCTCAGCAGACTAAAGTGACTGTTTAGGCAGAGTGCAGTGGCCATGGTTCGATGCATTCTGTGCCAGCCCACACCAGGGTGTGCTGAGATGGCAACTGAGACTGGTTGTAGTGGCATGCACCATTAATTCCAGTGCTTAGGAGGCTGAAGATAGGAGAATCACTAAGAATCTGATCTGAGACTGTGTAGACCCTGTCCTAAATACATAAAAAGTATATTGTTTCTAATATCTGATTGAAAGGAAGAGTGAATGTATAATTTATTTTTTTTTTTTTATTTTTGGTGGAACCAGGGATTGAACTCAGGCCCTTGAGCTTACCAGGGAAGCACTTACTCCTCTGAGCCATCTCCCCAGCCCCATGAATGTATAATTGTTTGATTAGTCTTGCATGCTTATATCTGATAATCTGAGTAACAAATTTGAAGATATAAATGCACAGAATAATAATAACTGTTAATTTTCTATTCTTGTTGTGAAACACTGTATCATTTTTATTTTATCTTGCTCTATTTTTATCTTTATCTTTGATATTTTTTTCTCTTTAAAATAAAAATATACCTCTTCAGCAATACTCTTTTATGAGTTTGTATCTTCACAATCACTATTTACTTGGTTCTTTCATTATTTTCTTTTTTTCTCAGTAAAAAACTTTTAAAAAATCAGATTGAGAGAATGAGTTTCTATTTTGTCTGGGTCTTTAACCAGCCTTCTCACCTTCCAATACTTTGCTTGGGTGAGGACTGTTGAAGTGATATTAAATTAGGATTGAGCCTTTAATGTTAACTTGGTAGTACTCAAAACTTACAGCCAAATGTTAAAATGGAACTTTAGAAAAATTAGAATACTGGCATGTGAGGAATAACACAATGGATATTCATGTAAGCACTATATAAGGTTTATAGTTACAATTCAGACCTCACACAACATACTGGATCTTTGCTCCTCTACTAAGAGCATAATTAACTATATTGACACATACTCTTTTTAAAAAATTACATATCCACATACACTTACATTTCATCATATATAATCTTTAACATAGGTATGCAGCTTAGAAGCCCTAAATTCTTTTATTTTAGCAATTTTTAAAATTTTATTTATTTATTTATTTATGTGTGTGTGTGTGTGTGGCCAGCTCAGCCCACCAGGGGGCGGGGCTGGCTGGCATGTGGTGCTGGTGGATTGAACCCCGGTCCCTGTGCTTTGCTTAGCTTGTTCTAGGTAGGTGCTTTAGACCACTGAGCCATCTCACCAGCCCCCCTAAATTCTTTTAATTATATGGTTTTGTCCTCTATCTAGTGGAATGAGGAATTGTATTACCATCTATATCTCAATTTATAGAAGTTAGATACTAGAAACATTTTAAATATCCATCTAGAACAAGAATATAAAGTTCTTATGATGGAATGCTATGCATCTATAAAAATGGAACAGATGAAAGCCACATGTTCATGGAATACCTAAAAAAATGTTGAGATAGAAAAAGTTGGAAAATTATATTTATCAGTGACTTTGTAAATTTGAATTATAAACAGTTGCCTTAAGTTCAATACTTTATATTGCTAATGGCTATGCATACATATGTAAATGTTTTTGAAATCAATTAGAAGGATACAGACCAAACTCCAGATCATGGCCTGTTAAGAATGGAGAAGGGATGGTAATGAGTGTAGGCGTGAGGTGGGGAGGGGCTTCATCTTTTTATATAAGTATCCATTTCCATGCAAGCAAATATATGAAGAAACTCACTAATTCTTCATTGAGGTATAAGGATATCTTTTTTCTTTTTTGTATTTTTCTGTATTTTTAAAGTCTCACAAAATTAAAAGAATAGGGTGATGAGAATCTGTACCTGTAGAAGATACTTTACAATAAATACCCAAATACTAAACTTTTTATAGAAATTTTTTCTAAAAATTTTATCAACAAAGAGTGGATGGATTTGCTCTACATAATATGAAATCCAATTTATTAAAATTTAAAATGATGAGGATCCAGCCCAGGCCTGCCACGGGAGACCTTTCTCAGTGCTCTCAGGACCCCTTCACTCCCTCCCCATCCAGCCTAGTCTCGCCTCGAGAGTGAGACTTTCCACTGCGCTCTCAGGACCCTTCCACCATTCCAGAGTCAGCCCAAGCACAGGCCCAGTGAGTGTGTGGGAAAGCTTCCCTGTTCCCCTGCATCCGCTGGACCTCTCTAGATCCATCCCAAGCCCATTGTGTGAGACCCTCCCCAGCACTCTCCGGACCCCTCCAACCCCCAAATCCAGGTTAGGCCCGCCTCTTGAGTGAGACTTTCTGCTGCGCTCTCAGGACCCTTCCACCGTTCCTGAGCAAGCCCAAGCCCAGGTCCTGCGACTGTGTGGGAAAGCTTACCCGCTCTTCTGTGCCCACTGGTACCCTCTAGACCCAGCCCAGGCCTGGCAAACAGACCTAGGGTGAAATTCTGCACCTGAAGTCCCTGGAGAGAGAGGAGGGGACAGAACCAATCAGCTAATCCTGGAGCAGAACATCTTTCCAGAGGGGCACAACAGGTTCACTCGCAAGGGCGTCAGCAAGAAAGCGGTGTCACAGTACCCAGATCCAAGCCAAGTACAACTGGATGAATTCAAACTTCATAGATCTGCACCCGAATATCAGTAGGTGCTAAGGTTATAAATGTACCAAAGCTCTCCAAAAAAGATCAGAGGATAGTACTATAAAAAATGACAAAGAGAAGGAGCAAAATGTAATATCAAACCACAAGCCCACCCAGAACAAGTGCAGAGGACACTAGCACAGAACAAATAGGGAAACAAACAGCTGAAATGACTGAATCAATAGCATCTGAAGTAAAGAAACAACAGCAGAAAGGTATAGAGAAACTCAGATCAGAAATAACCTCTGAAATAAAAAGAGAAATCTCTGAATTCATAGCATCTGAAGTAAAGAATCAAATGCAAAAACATATGGAGAAAATCAGATCAGAAATAATCTCTGTAATAAAAGAATTAATAACTGCTTCTCAAGAAGCCACTGATAAACAAATAGAGGAGATAAGAAAAAGGATGGATTCCTTAAAAGAGCAATACAGGAAAGACATAGATCACACAAAGCAGATTCAAAGAGATATAGAGGAACTTAAAAATCTCTATCAAAAACTTGCAAAACCATTTGAGTGAAAGTGAAGACAGAGTTTCAGATCTTGAAGACACTGTTGCAGCTAGTGAAAAGGTAAGAAAAGATCTCTTAAAAACAACTAGAACGCAGGAAAAAATAATTCATCATCTGCAAGACGATGTAAAGATGAACACAGTGAGGCTAATAGGCATCAATGAGAAAGGAGTCAATACAAATGATATAAAAAGAATATGGGCAGAAGTAATAGCAGAAAACTTCCCAAATGTGAGGAAACAATTTGACATTCAGGTAACCAAAGCATAAAGAACTCAAAATAACTTCAACCAAATTAAAAACACACTGAGACATATAATACTCAGGAGCCCAGGAATCCAGCACAAGAACAATATACTGAAAGCCACTAGAGAAGAGAAACAGATCACATTTAAAGGAAAATCCATCAGAATTATGGCCGACTTCTCCTCAGAAACCATGATGGCAAGAAGAGCATGGAGCAGAGTACTTCAAGGGGTCTATGAAAACAAATTCCAGCCCAGACTACTATACCCTGTAAAACTCTCTTTCAAGTTTGATGGAGAAGTAAAATACTTCCAGGACAAAGAATTTCAGGGACAACTAAAGAATTTCAGGATGACAAAGCCAACCCCAAATAGACTACTAAAGGTATCCTAGAGAGGGATCAAAATGATCAGAACTCCATGAATGAGAACAGAAAGAAACTACTAAATATGGCAAACAATTAAATATAGGAGAAAAAGGAGTAAACATTAGCAGGTAAATAACTTGTCAATCATAAGTCAATATATCTCAATTATAACCATCAATGTCAATGGACTCAATTCAGGAATTATAAGAAACAGACTCACACAGTGGATTAGGAAACAAAATCCAACAATACTCTGTATACAAGAAACACACAACATAAAGAAATTCATAGGCTGAACGTCAAAGGTAGGAAAAAATACATGCCCCAGCACCTCAGAAAAAGTAGCAATCCTGTTCTCAGACAGTCTCAACTTCAAATCAAGAATGATCAAATGAGATAAAGAAGGCCACTATATACTGATTAGAGGAAAAATTCAAGAGGAAGAGGTAACAGTCATAAATATGTATGCACCAAACATGGGAGCACCCAACTATATAACACAAATCTTAATGGACATGAAAAATCTAATATCCAATACCACAAACTTAACAGGAGACCTTAATACCCCCTTATCCCCAAAAGATATGTCAAGCAGACAAAAAACTAGCAAACAAGTAGCAGAACTGAACCAGACTTAGAACAAATGGATTTAGTGGACATATGCAGAGTATTCCACCCACCCAGCTGAATACGTATTTTTTCAGCTGCACATGGGTCATTCTCTAAAATAGACCACATACTAGTCCATAGGACATGCTTAAGGATATTCAAGAAAACAGAAATTATCTCATGCATATTATCTGACCACATTGCAATGAAACTGCAAATAAATGAAAAAGGAAACCAGAAAAACCCTATAAATAAAAGGAAATTAAACAACACTCTACTCAGCAAGAAATTCAACAATATCTACAATTCAATGAAAATTCAAGCACAACATATCGGAAATTATGGGATGATATGAAAGGAGTTCCCAGAGAGAAATTTATAGCTGTGAACTCACACATTAGGACAACAGAATGAGAACAAATAAAAACCCTAATGTTGTACCTCCAACGTCTAAAAAAGGAAGAGCAAACCTAACACAGAGGCCAAAGACAGTAAGAAATCATAAAGATTAGAGCAGAAATTAATTCAACTGAAACGAAGAAAACAGTTCAGAGAATTAATGAATGAAAATGCTGGTTCTTTGAAAGATTAAACAAAATTGATAAGCCCCTAGCTAATCTCATCAAAAAGGGGAAAGAAAAAATTCAATTACAAGCAATAAGGAATGAAAATGGTGTAATTACCACAGACCAGGTGGAAAATTAGAAGATTATCAGTAGCTACTATGAGAAACTTTGCTCTAACATAATACAAGACACAGACAAAATGGAAAGTTTCCTGGAAAGGTACAAATTACCAAAACTGAATCAAGAAGATAGAGCAACTCTCAAGAACTCAGTAACAGCCAATGAAATATGAAATGTAATAATAAAAAAAAAAA
>NW_004524614.1:6338409-6348413 GCF_000260255.1 Octodon degus | reverse complement strand
GAAATGCAAATTAAAACAACATTGAGATATCATCTCTCCCCAGAAAGAATGGCTATCATGAAGAAATCACCCAACAACAAATGTTGGAGAGGCTGTGGGGAAAAAGGAACCCTTCTCCACTGCTGGTGGGAGTGTAGACTGGTGTAACCGTTATAGAAATCAGTATGGAGACTCCTTAAAAAGCTAGGAGTGGAAATCCCATTCAAACCAGCTATTCCCCTGCTGGGAATGTTCCCAAAGGATCTGAAAACATCATATCATAGTGATATATGTGTGCTTATGTTTATAGCAGCACTATTTATGACAGCTAAATCTTGGAAACAACCAAGATGCCCATCAACTGAGGAATGGATGAAAAAGAAGTGGTATTTTTATACAATGGAGTATTACTCAGCTATAAAGAATGATAACCTCGAAGAGTTCATATTTAAATGGATGCCACTTGAAGATCTACTCATAAGTGAAATAAAGCAGACCCTCATGTGTAAGTATTGCATAGTCTCACTAGTATAAGAACTCAAAAGAAGAAATACAAATAGAAAGGTATACTACATTTAAAGGAAAGCAAGAACTGGAGGATTACACAGTCAAGAGAGAGCTAGGAAAAAAGCTAGGAAACATGACAGGGGCAATGCCATACATTTTTATGTACAAGATGAATAAGGTAATGATCCTGAAAATCTTCAACAGGTTTTGAAACTAGCAGTTAACAGGATTCTCACCTTGCCTAACTATCTATGCTGATGCCTGTGAACTGAGCAAGTGCACTGAAGATAGCAATGTGTATTAGTAGGGTGATCCTTGGAGTGCCTCTCATTCTGGTCTTCTGAATTCATACTGCTTGTCATGACATGCCAGTTGGTGCCGTGCTGTCTCTTGAATAGTTTGTTTAAAAAGGAAGCGGTGGTGAATGAAGGCACAAGACAGGAAAAGAGCTTTTGCAGGACTGTCCTGCTACAATGCTGTATATGGTTAGATTTCTAAACTTCTGTGTAAAAATATGTAATTGTTTATTCCTATTTTTTTTAAGTTTTTTCTTCATATTTTGTAGGGACTTAAATTTAACTTGATGAAAAATTGCTTTTCCATTTTCTCCTAAGATGTTTGATATTCAGACAGATAATGAGGTTAAGCTCAAGTGCCTAGGTTGTAGGGTACTAACAATAAGCTTCTTTTCTAGAGTGTTAACAACCTAAGTTTGCAGACCAAAAATGGGAGAAAAACAAGGGCTGAAAGATAGCCAACATTTTGGTCCTAGCCTTTCCAGGTCAGTGAAGACTCAGGACATGGGAGACCCTGTACAGTAAGATCATGTAACTCAGTTGTGTCCCAAATGTTCTGATCAAGGAGATTATGTGGCCACAGATGAAAGTAACCAATGATGTAGCATGTGCCTAAGGAGAGTCACATGGAGAGAAAACATTCTTTCAGGCTTTCACAGAAAGCAAATTGGTTGAGCAATGGCCATGACTCATCCACATGGCTGACTGAGAAAGGATTTATAAACTGCAGTACAGGGTCTCAGGATAAATCCTGAGGGGATTTGACTGACCTTATCAGATACAAAACCTATAATTCTTGTTACATAGGTCTTGCTTTATCTTGATTTTAACCATCCAGCAGAAAAGTATAAAAATGAAGTATAAGAAGTAAAGACATTTTGTTATGCTGAGCTGTGGGCAACTCAGGTCAACAACTTCTGACATTACCAGTGATTCGAAGACCAAATGCTATTATGGCCTACTGGAGTATTTTGGAATATTTTGCTGAGCTCACATACCTATAATATTTAAATGACAGAACTTAACGAAAAAAGGTGATACAGATGAATGACCATTTTGTATCTGTGTATTCAAAATAGTTAGGATAGTTATACAGCTACATTCTCTTAATTCAAGGAATAGAGGGATTTGTTCTAATTGTGGTTGTAAATAGGATATCATGTCTGCATCTGGTACAACACATAACCACTAGGAAGACAGTATGCAATGTGCTAATTATTGAAACTGTCCTACTATTTTGATTTGAAACTATCTCATTGCTATTTGTTTCTCAATAAAATTTGCAAAAAAAGAAGATATACTCATAAGTGAAATAAAGCAGATCCACATGTGTAAATATTGTATAGTCTCCCTAATATAAGAACTCAAAAGAAGAAATAAAAATAGATGGGTATAACACAATTAAAAGGAAGCGAGAACTTGAGGATGAGACAACAAAGAGAAGGCTAGGAAAAAAGCTAGAAAACATGACAGGGGCAAAGCCATACATTTATATGTACAAGATGGCTAAGGCAATGATCCTGAGAACCATCAGCAGGTTTTCGACACTAGCAGTTAATTGGTAGGATTCTCACCCTAACTAACTATGTATGCTGATATCTTTGAACTAAACAACTGCACTTAAAATAGCAATGTGTAATACTAGGGTCATGCTTGGAATGCCTGTCATTCTGGTCTTCTAAAAATGTACTGCTTGTCATGACATACCAATTACTGCCATACTGTCTCCTGAGTAAATGTTTGCTTAAAAAAAAGGGTAATAAATGAAAATAAGAGACAAAAAAAAAGTCACAGGAGTATCCTGCTATAATGTGGTAGAGGGTTAGATTTCTAAACTGCTGCATGAAAATAGGTAATAGTTAATTCCTATTTTTTAAATATTGTTTTAGATTTTTAATTTTTTTCTTCATATCCTGTAGGGACTCAAAGGTTAACATATCAATACTTGATGGAAAATACCTGTTCCATGTTATGCCTAAGATGTTTGATATTCAGCCAGATAGTGAGATTAAGCTCAACTGCCTATGTTGTAGGATAATAATAATAAGCTTTTCTCCTGGAGGGTTAACAACCCAATTTTGCAGACCAAAAATTAGAGAAAAAGAAGGGATGTAAGGACAGCCAACATTTTGGACCTAGCCTTTCAAGGTCAGTGAAGACTCAGGACATGGGAGAACCTGTACTTCAACATCATGTAACTCAGTTGTGTCCCAAATTTTCTGATCAAGGAGATTATGGGGCCAAAGAGGAAAGTGATCGATGATGTAGAGTGTGCCTAAGGAGAGTCACATGGAGCGAAAACATTCTCTCTGGCTTTCACAGAGAGCAAAGGGTCCAAGCAATGGCCGTGACTCATCCACATGGCTGACACTGACAAAGGATCTACAAACTGCGATACAGGGTTTCTGGGTAAATCCTGAGGGGATTTGACTGACCTTATCAGATACAAAAGCTATATTTGTTGTTACATAAGTCTTGCTTTATCTTGGTTTTAACCGTCCAGCAGAAAAGTATAAAAACAATGTATAAAAGGGGATACAGATGAATGTCCATTTTGTATCTGTGTATTCAAAATGGTTAGGACAGATATATAGTTACATTCTCTTCATGAATAGAGGGGTTTGTTCTAATAGTGTTTGTAAATAGGATATTATGTCCACATCTTGTACAGCAATTAACCACTAGGAAAAATGTATGCAATGTGTTAATTATTGAAACGGTCCTACTAATTTGGTTTGAAACTGTCTCACTGATATTTGTTTCTCAATAAAATTATGGGAAAAAATAGAAACAATATATAAAAATAAAGCCATATTAATATGCTGAGCTGTAAAAGGCTCAAGTCAACAACTTCTGACATTGTCAGTATTAGGAAAACCCATTACTATTATGGACTACTGGACAATATTGGATTATTTTGCTGAATTCACACACCTGTCTTTAAATGACAATGGAGTACCCTTCTGTGACAAAACTAAACAAGAAAAGGGGATAAAAATGAATAACCACTTTGTATCTGTATATTCAAAATAGTTAGGATAGACATACAGCTACATTCTCTTAATTCAATGAATAGAGATATTTGTTCTTATAGTGTTTATGGAGAAGATATCATGTCTGCGTCTTTTACAATAAATAACCACTAAGAACAATATGCAATGTATTAAGTATTGAAACTGTGCTACTAATCGGTTTTGAACCTATCTCATTGCTATTTGTTTCTCAATAAAATTATTATTATTATTTTTGTAGTAAAGGGCCTAGAATAAAATTATTAAAAAATTAAAATATAATCAGAAAAAAATAAAATGAAATAAAATTTATAATGAATAAATACCATACAATACATTTCTAAATCTCTCTAAAAAAGTTATCAACAAGTGATAACTTTGGGGCCAGGGATATGGCTCAGTGGAATAAGTGCTTCGCTGGCAAGCGCAAAGGCCTGAGTTCAATCCCCGGTTCCACAAAACAAAAACAAAAACAAACAAAAAACAAGTGTAACTTATAAAAATACTCTAGGGCCTGCCAGACAGTTCAGAGGGCTAAAGCACCTGCTTAGGCAGATAGCAATGGCTGGGGTTCGATCTCTGGCATGCCGTGTGGGCCCCGCTCCCAGGGCACACTGGTGGCGCGAGCCTGTAATCCCTGTGCTTCTAAGGCTGAAAACAGGAGAATCACTGTGAGTCCAATCTGTGTAGTGAGACCCTGTATACCCTGTATTAAATACATAAAAAGATTTTAAAACAATGTTATATTATAGATTACTTACAGTTTATGAATAGTTTTACTATTACTTTTTTTAAACCTTGTGAAATTTATAATCTCAATGAATTTATGAAGTACTAACTAGCTTGTCAAGGAAAGAAAAAATAGACAACAGTGAAGTTCCCATTTGATAATTCAACAATTATTAGAAGAATGAAATCATAGAAAAACCCTAATGTGACAAGAAATTACAAAGAAAAACACACATAATAAAACCTTGGAGAGGTTCTAATACATTCAGAAGAGAACACAAAGAAACGAGGGCTATTTTTCTTCAATTTGTACAGCTCAAGAAGGAATTATACCAATAGTGTTCAGATGCCACCTTAGAATGGAGTCAAAAGAGGGAGAAATTCTAGTTCTTCTAATCATTAATAAGCCCATTGCTGAAGATTTTAGGGCCAAAAAATTTCAACATAGACAATGAATTGTAAATATCTCTCAAAGGCTAATCCATTGGAAGAGCTGGTCACTTGCTATTGGAAGGTAACTGAACCTCAGGAGGCAGGAAGGGGCTGAGGTCCTTGGATGCATGTCCTGCAGAGGATATTAGAGCTTCACCCCTTTATCACTGCTCTATGCTGCTCTGAAGACAATGGACCTCCTCCACCTCATGTTTCTACTATGATGTGCTACCACAAGCTCAAAGCACCAGGCCAAGTGACTATGGACTAAGACCTCTGAATACATGAGCCAAACATCTTTCTCTGTATAACCTGCTTACCTCAGGTATTCTATTACCCTGTAGTGACAGAAAGCTGAATTACAAAGACAGTTAGCTTTTATATAAACAGGTCCAGGTGTAACACCAAATTAAATTAACTTGGGCAAGAGGTAAAAATCTGAAAGGTATAATACATACTGTGAAAGGGAAAGAATTTGTTCAATGGGAAGGAAAGACTGGGGTGAGAAAAGGACAAAAGAAAGAAGGGAAAAAGATATATTTAGGTATATACGCAGGATAGTTGGATAAATGTACTGTCAATTTCTGCTGGTCTTTTGAAAGGAGCAGTGAATGTTTAAAATTTTTTTTTATTCTTGTTTTTTTCTTTTAAATTTCTTTTATTTTTGTTAGTATTGTTTTGTTTTTTCTTAAAACCATCTTGCACATGTATATCTGGCAACCTACACAACTACTCTGAAGATAGCATCATGCAATACAGCAACCATTGTTGAATTCTTATTACTTTTTAAAATAAATTTTGTATTGCTTCTAATGCTGGTTTTTTAAAATCACTATTTGGTATTCTTTTAAAAAATTTAAAAAATCTTTAGTGGAAACCAAGGCATAAAGAGACACTTGAATTTGTAGATGAAGGCAGCTAGGAACGCTTAAGCCTAGCAGTAGCTAAATTTTAGTTAGCAATAGCTATTCATCAGTACTACTTTATAATCCCAGAACATGCAAGAAGGCCAACAACAGTAAATATGGACACAAATCTGGAGTTACTAACATTCCCAGACATTGCTATTGTAAGCATAACATGGTACAATCCCTCTGGGGAAAGTCTGAAAATTTATAGAACTAAGTATATCGCTATCCTGTGACCCTATAGAATCTATAGTTCTATTCCTATAGATTCACCCAAAATAAAGGATATGTATATAAAGAAGAATGTGCAAAAAGTGTTCATATAGATTTTGCCTCAATCACAATGCTAAAATTTAGTAGTTTCAAACTGAACACTTAAGGCATCACTCATTCCCAGATCTCTCTCTGATATTTTGTTTCAAAGAATTGTGAAATGGCCTAAAGAGCTGAATCACCTGGTGGTATTTTCCGGAAGATTTTAACACCTTCTAACTCTCTTCCACAGAAGAAAAGGAGAGTATTGGATCACAGGAGAAGGAGTAAGTACTTTTGGAGATACTGAAATGTGTAGATCTAAAAGCAAGTATATATAAATAAAGTTGCTTTTTACTTAGGCTATAAAGTTCCTTAATGAATGTTTACTTGTTGAAGAGACCACAATGCTTAAAAAAACATACTTTGATCAGAAGACAAAGGATGAGTATAATGATGAATCAGAGGGCTATCCTGTGACATCCCTCCCTCAGGACCCTGTCCCAGTCACAATAGCCAAACCCCACACAATAGAGTCAGTTCCAATACCCTGCACAAAACTAACACAGTGGCCACTAGACTCAGGGAAGGAAGCAAGTCACAGGGAGGCCAGGAGCCTATGAAATGCAGTCAAAGCATGAGTTGAGAACATCCTTAGCTTGAAGAAAGAAGAAAATAGGTAACAAGTCCTTGAGTTAAATTCTGTAGATTTATCTAAAAATCTACACAGATGTCCACAGATACCTATGAAAGTCTGACTCTCCAAAGAGAAGTTCATGTCTCTAAACCAAATGATGTTAGTACCATAAAATTTACCAATTCAGTGCTACAAACTATTCAGTGATTTTTAATGAAACACTTCTCTTTTTGCCCTACACCCTACATGTCTCTCTTTATCTTAGGGATGTTTGTTCTTATAAAACTTGCACTGGGCAATAAAAATCAGTGTTGTGCATGTCTGTGCTCATGTGACCCACTTAGGCACTTAGGGTCCTGGGATATGTGACCCCCTGGGTCACATGCTATATGCCAGCATATCACTGTGACTGCAAAGCTCAATCAGCCATGACAAAGTGTTTGTGAAAAGCTGGCCTTCAAGGAATAACTTCCCACTCTAATATTAAAGATGTATAAATTATTTAGCTTCCTTCTAAGAGGATTTTACAAAATATACTCAAAGTCATTAAAAAATTACTTTTTTAAAAACAGTATCTTCTTTTGGAAACCAACCAAAGATAGAATAGTTAATCATCCAAACTTAGGACTAAAAAAGCTTTCCTTTAACACATTTTATGTTCTGAATTTTGGATAAATCTTGTCCACCTCAAACTCCTACACAGTATCGGTGCCTTAGAACACAGCAACTGTTACTAGTTTTTAAAGAATTTATTTATAACCTATCTATAAAAATTCTTCTCAGTCTGAAGGAAAAAATTCCTGCCGATTTTTAAAATGAAAGGGCTTAGCTGTTTTTATAGATGAGGTGGGGGAAAAAAACCCTCATAAAATGAAAAAACAACTATGAGCTGGTCATAAAGTAAATGTATAACTTTAACAGTATGCTTCACAGAATAATACTTCAAGTCAAATATACTTTCAGAATTTCCAAGCAGAAATAAAAGTTACCAAATTTTCAAAGATTTCTTTTGTTAAAGTGAAGTATTTACTTCCTGAGCATTTTTGACCCTAGAAAGCCTCACAGTTTGGGCAGGCACAGCATCACAGTGTATCACTGTTTCCTGAGAAGAGGTACGATGGTACTTGGTTTATAAACTTAATTCTTTCAACAATTCTAGACACAAGAGTCATGTGCTTATATGGGAAAGATGGTCACACTCATATTTGTCACTTAATGCAGTTTGTGAAGAGAAAGAAAATTTTGCCAAACTCTTGCTTGAGAACCAAATTGTTCACTAACAAAAAAATTCGTGAACTGAAGTACCATTGTAGAAAAACATTTTAGTCATCAGTCTTCTTCTCCACAGTTGTTACCTCTGTTACTGCTCTGTATTTCTAATGGTATTTCCCCACACCTCTTTTGACAAAACTGTAGGGCAGTGATTAACTTACTAAAATGGTAACATTTTTTACATTTACCTTTACTCCTTTCTTTCAATTTATACAATCTTACTTTGGATCTTACTACATCAGTTCTTGCTAAACTATCCCTTATTTGTATGTGAAGTAGGTTAGTTCAGACTTTTGTTTATAACACATACCACAGTATAATAGAAAGACAAGAGAGTTATTTGGCTCATGATTCTGGTGGCTGGAAAGCCCAGTGTCAGCGTCCTAGCAAGGCCTCCTGAGCGCATCACAACATGCAGCAAAATGTAAAAGGCCCTGGTTGTGTTTACGAAGGGCCAAACAGATTGAGTGATTTCATTTTACCACAACCTTTTCCAGTCGGAGCTAACTCACTCAGAGGCCAGTACTAACACCTTCCCAAGGTGCTATTTCTATCATCAAGTGTGTGCTGCTACCTTCCTCCCTAGAGATTCTATGGGTCTCAATGCCTCCAGGCTGGGGGCCACACTTTCAGCACATGAGCCCTGAGGGAATATGGTCAAACAATATCCAAAGTACAGCAACCAGTACTTAGAGATGCATTTCCTTTCTTCGAGCCTTTGTGATCTTAACTTTTCCTTCTGAGTGGAATGGAACTGATTTGCCTGCTGCCCCATGAATTGGCCATCAGCACCTGCCTGTTACTTTGTAATCTAAGTGTTGGCCTATATTACATGAAACCAATGAACACAAATAAAGCACCCTATAAATATTTCAGAATGTCTAGGTAAAGATCTTCAATCAATATCACAGCTTCTATAACTAAATAGTGGTGTACAGGAAGCTTAGGGAGACCTCCTCTCAGAGAATGTACGTATCTGCCATGTGTATCTCTCTTACATACATTTACTTCTGTGGCTAAGCCCTAATTTGTCTAAATTCTGGTGCTTTATTCTAACATCTAACCTGGTTAAATCTCATTCCCAGGGGACCATCCTCTACCACACAGTTCTAAGAGACCACCGATTTTCCTAAGTTATCATGTCATACAATTCTGACAATAAACCCTCTGGCCCATAGCACTCTTCAGAGACACAGAAAATGGCAAGGTACTTAGGGAGACGTATAAACTACATATGAATGTTAGAATGTCTTAACCATGTCCTCTATAGAGAACAAAAGTCTCCTTTGAAATTATATTCTTTCTGGCTTCGGAGAAAGCTCAGCGGCCTAAGTGCCTGCCTGGCAAGCCCCAGGACCCAGGTTTGGTCCCTGGTACTATATGCCATGCTGGCCCCTTGCTGAGCTGGCCACTGAAACTAGGCCTGGTGGCACACGCCTATAATCACAGAGCTGGGGAGGCTAAGAAAAGAGGATCTCTATGAGTCTTAACTACATAGTGAGACTCTGTATCAAATAAATAAATGATTTTTTAAAAATTCTATTCTTTTGGCCATAGTTCTCAGTAGGAGTGATTTTTTTCCCCAGGGGATATTTGGCAATATCCAGAGATATTTTGGACTGCCATGACTATAGCTCTGGTGCTGCTGCTATAGAATACAGGTCAGAAATACTGTGAAAAAGCTAACAATGCACACAATAGCCCCACAGTGAAAAATGACTTGTCCTAAAAGTCAACAGGGTCAAGGGAAGACCTGCTAGGGTAACAGTTCCAAACTCTGGTTTTGCAGTTCTTAGAATATATCCTGGGGCTTCTAAAGGTTATTCTAAAACTTTTTTGTTTTGTTTTGTTTTTTGTGGTATTGGGGATTGAACTCAGGACCCTGCACTTGCCAGGCAAGTGCTTATTCTACTGAGCTATCTCCCCAGCCTATTTTAAAACTTCAAAAAAATTATAATCCATTTATATCTGGATAAAAATC
>NW_004524614.1:6332058-6337629 GCF_000260255.1 Octodon degus | reverse complement strand
TGTTGTTCAAGCATTATCCAGTCTACATTATCTATCTAAAGTATTTTCTTACAGCAATCCAAATGGACTGAGACACTGGCCAAGCCCTGGAAGCAGTACCAGGTACGAGCTGAACCAAGAGAACAGAGACAATGGGCTTCACAGGAGGATGATAAAGCCTGACAGATGAAGCAGGAGGAGAATACTCCATGCAGTGGTCTGAAGGAAAAGCATGAACCAGCTATGCTTCCCCTGTCATGATGCCCACAGTCTCTCTATTTACTACCAAGAACTTCTAGGTCATTTGGGGATGGGGTGGGAAATAGAGAGAAATTATTCAGAGGAAAAGGAAATACATTCAGGAGTTGTGAAATATGCACTAAACTAAGCTAGTAAAATAGCAGTAACTAAATAATTAAAAACTACAAAAAGTAAAAACCTTGCAAATTATTTCCTCTTTCATCAACAGAAATGGGGGCTTGTGACAAAGTCGGGCTTAGTGATTAAAAAAAAAGAAAATTATGTTCCTCTATATATCCATGTTGGGATTGTTTCAAATCCATGAAATATATAAAGAGAATATAAAAATACGTGTGTTGGGTCAGGGAGATAGCTCAGTGATATAAGACCCTACCTGGTAACCACAAGGTCTCTAGTTCAATACTGGTAGGGCAAAAAAGAAAAGTGTGTTGCATTTACCTCTCAAGACCAGCCTATGTTTATTACAGTTGTTTTTTAATGTTTCCATAAGTTATACATGTGATATTTCAATAAATATTTATCAGCTGCAACAAGATACTGCACTTTAAGTTTTGAGAAAAAATACAAAGCGCATTATTGAGACCCTAAATAACTGAGCTTTGTGTTTACAGGCAATATTTGCCAGTCACATAAGGCCAAAGGTCTATTTCTATGAGCACCACTGTATTGTTTTGCTCAAAGGCGATCGTTAGTGAGTTCAATATCCCCAGTAATCTAACAGAGCAGTAAGAACACTGTAGCGCTGGACTGTCACAGTGTTTTCCAAAGTCACTATGCTCGGCATAAAGCGGTAATGGCAGATAGCTCCATGGACTGCTACTTCCTTTGTTACTATCCTGAAGCCATCTTTTTCAGCCCACGTATCAAGTGGGAAACACACGTTTCCTAATGGCTATAGCAATGGAGTATTGCTATTTTCTTCCCAATTCCTGTCTATAGAAGTTTCTAATGGAAATGACTATAATTATGAATGGAGGGGCAGCAAACCCACATTCCCTGAGGGTAAATGGAATCAAACCTCTTTCTTTTATAATCAGCCATAAATATTTATGTTCTACTGTCCATTAGTTTTGAATTCCAAAAATAATTGGCATATTTGTATATGTCTTTCATCATCTGAAGAAAGAATATAGACTTATATTTACAATGTACAGAAAGAAGCAGTCAATGCTCTAATTAGCTTTGTCTCCTTTTTTTCAATTGTTTGTACTTTTTCTTTTCTTAATTTCTTACACATTGCTCCAGTTTTTTCTTCTTCCAATTTTTTGTATATATATCTGGTAATATGAATAGCTGGTTGTAAGACAATACCATGTATTACAACAAATACTGTGAAATTCATATTACTTTGTTAAGTAAAATTCTGTATGAGTTGTCAAAAATAAATAAATAAATAAATAAAATATCTTTTTTAAAGCAGAATTAAACAATGATATATCAAGAGCCTCAAAAACTATGATTCTCAGATGCTAATTATATCTGAGAGCTAAATATCAAACTACCCATTTGATTTATGAACATATTATTGGCTGAAAATAAAAGCATGGCAAGAAGAGAGTGAATGATTGTCAGCAGAGGACAGAAAGCTGCTTCAATCCAGGGATTGAAAAGATGCTGGCTAAGAACCGGATTTTATATCTACTAGACAAGGAGTTAATCCTTATAAAATGTAAATCTTAGGGAATTTGATTTTCATGAGATACTGGCCATAAATAATTACAATTTATCTCTCTGGGACAAAGGAGCCAGCCCTTCAATTTATTCTACTCCGAGCTTTACAATACTATGCAGGGAGAAAAATTCATGTCTATATATCCATACTATGTTGGTGTTAGAAGAAATCTACAGCCCCATTATAAGCCTAATTAAAGTCCCAAATCAGTGGAAAGATATTAGGTGAACTGAGGGTAATTTTAGAATGCAAAGTAGAATGAATTTTGGCAAATCTTCTAAGGGGGTGTCATTTGTTTTTGCACTCCTAAGTCAACCCTGTTTCCATGGCATAAAATACTTTCAGATCCCGTGATTCAATATGTGAAACCATAACAAGCCCCCATGAATAGAGCGTGCAGTTACTATGCAGGTTCTGGGGGCTTATTGGTTCTTTCAAATGTTGAGGCTTAACTAGTGTGAAGGATTTTTCAAGGTTAAACCAGTAAATATAAATGTGCAAACTGCTATGGATCCTCTTTCCTTTTTTACCAGTAAATTAGTTTCTTGATCATCTATCTCAGAGGTAAACAGAATACATTAAGAGTACACCCAAACATGTATATGTCACATTAGGCAAAATACATGGAATAATCATTCCATTGTATTTCTAGGTAGCATGGAAACTTCTGGGATGAATGAAGCATAATTGTAATAAAGCAAAGAAAAGCAGATTTAAGAAGAAAATAGAGTGAAACAACTATTCACTTGTAGGCATGAGTTTTTTTCCTAATTAATGTAAAATCAAATGAAATCTGACCACCTTGTGAGTACAAGATAACAGTTCTTGTGCTTGCCACCTGAGAAACTGTAGAAGTCTGCATTTTCTGGGTTGAATAAGAAAAGAAATCACTTAAATACCTAAATATTTATATAGAGGTGATAAAAGCACATCATTAAAGCCTGAGGTCAAAGAAAGTTAGCATATATCAAAGATATATTTTTATAGTTTTAATTTCAGGAAATAGATAAAGGGAAGATTGTTTTTCAAAAAAATTATGAATTCATAAAATAAAAGTAAGAAGAGCAATGTAGTTTCTTTCAGTGCAGCACTGATCCACTGCTAATCTTCTCAGAGGTATTCACCTAATTAATCACCATTCAGCATCTTAACTTTTTCTGGGAGAGAATCAATATGCTATTTCCATCCCAATCATTTACCCTGAGCTCTATAATTTTTCCTAAAGAAAGGCAAGATGTTTAACACAGAAGTAAAGACCCTGATGTCATGGATCAGTAGGTCCTCCCACTCACATAAGAAAACTATAGATGAACAGGCAATCAATTACACAACTCCAGGTTTATAGGAGTTGCATTTAATATATAAATTGAAAGGAGAAGGGAAACTATTTCTTTACAATATTTAGTGTCACACATACTTGTGAATATTTATTTACTTTTTTTAAGGCCCTTAACATTGAGGACTAAGCGAAAATTAAATGAAGTTCAAAATCGAAGCAAATAACTGGAGAATTCAAGTTAACAAGTATGACTTTATTCTATATTGTGGGGTGTGAACTTGCTAGAAAACATCTTTTCTCAGTTTCCATTTGTAAACACAAATGAATCTTTGCACTGGACTGGCTGACTCCAAAAAATAAAAACTAGGGACATAAAGATACTGACACTAACACAATACAGAAAATATAAATATAGAAAAAAGAAGATATTCAAGAAAAATGTATGATAAAAAATGAAGTAATTCATTCTCTTGCAACCAACAGAAACAAGTCCCAGATTTAAGAATTAAGTGCCCAGAAGGAATCTTGGTCTAGATGAGGCACACTATAGAAAATGTATGGAAAAATGAAAAAAATGATGAAAATTTATAACTCATGTGATTTGATGACTTACTTGCACCCACATAGGATTACTACATATTTGCAGGCCTGGTATGAAGTGAAAATATGGACACCTTGCTTAGAAATTTTGAAACATTTCAAAACAGTAATGAGAGAACTCTGCACCAGGCCCAAGGCTCCTCTGAGCACGGCTGCCCACTCAAAGCTGGTCCTGCTGCCACCTACATTGCTGGATGCTGCCTTGGGCATTCTCCATACTGATTTCAGAATGCCATGGCTTGGGGTTCAAGCACAGTTCTTTTCTATTCTGCTTTCTTAGGTTATAAACACATACGAGGACCTCATGTCCTAATCTTTCCCTTTATGTTTGGCCCTCATGTCTTACCGTCCCTTCTTGATCCAGATGAGTATAATTGTATTTCCACTCCCACACCCTGTTCTCTCCTCCAATGTGGCTTCTCTCCCTACCTCCACACCTTCAGATCTTTTCAATCTCTAAGTCCAATGGACACTTTTTCTTCTTACCTATATTTATATACATTCATCTTTTCATCATCTGTTATTCAACAGGTTGTTATTCTGGGTTTCTATGACCATGATAATGACAGCAATGACAACAACAACAACAGCACACATACACTGTCTTTATGAAATGTCTTCCCCTTCACTTTTATGAAACATTGATTTCCTTGTTCCCCTCTCTTTAGGCTCCTCTCCAATTCCCTCCACTGATTGATCTCTAACCTGAAAGTTGTAATCATCCTGAGTTCTCAGTCTAGGTCCAGTTCCTGTGTGGCCCTAGACATTTCCATATTTTCCCATCACTCACAAGCAATGATTTCTGCATCTACGCATTTACTATTAACTTGACCCACAGCTCTCTGCCTGTGCACCCACCTGTCTCCCGTGCAATTTTATTTAGATGGCTCACTGCATCCCAAGCACTGCCACCCCAATCTGAATTTGTCCTCTTACTCTGTCCTCCATTTGTCCTCTGCTTTGTCCTTACTTCAGTCACTGCATGGGTCACACTTTAATGTGATCCTTTGTGTGCTTGTCTCTGACCTCACACTAGACTAGAGATGTTTCTTTGTTCCTAATACAGTTTCTGTTTTTTTTTTTTTGTAGATATTCAAGTTTTAATTGAGATAAACAATGTCCTTGGCTAGAGTGTTATAATTTTATCTCTTTGAAGGGTTTATGTAATTAAATACTAATTTCAACCACAGGCAAGAATCCTAAATTGAAGAAGACACTGAACTGGACATTGTCAACATTTAATTCTCTGTGAAATATCAAGTCTGACTTATTGTTTAATTCATTGTATTATTTTGTTCAGTTTATTAAAGGCTTCAGTTTGTTGCACGAGTTTTCTCTTCATAGAACAAAATGCATTCACGTGGACAGGATTACATCCCTGATGCACTAAGCCCAAAATAAGGAAAGCTACAAATCACTTTGGGCTTAATTTGACAACTCACTTCCTGGAGGACAGAAGACACAGTATGCTTGAGGTTCAGCACCCAAGCTTTAAAATTATGTGACTGAGGCATGGTGAATCAGGTGACCTGCCCAGAGTTTTAGGAGAGTCAAGAGCAAAATAATTATAAGAATCCAGACACAGGAGTCGTGCTGATAGTCCTCGCCACAAGACCACTACTGTTCCTTACCTCCAAACCTTAGCAGAGACTCCTGCGTATTTCCCCACATGCATTCTCATTTCTATCCTAATAATACAATCTCATAATTTTAGTTGAGTATGTGTCTATTTGAAAGGAAGCAGACTCTTCTCAGCCTCCTTTGCAGCTAGGCAGACCCA
>NW_004524614.1:6320643-6330596 GCF_000260255.1 Octodon degus | reverse complement strand
TATTACATCATTTAAGTCCTAAGACTACTTGCTTCTGTATTTGTTTTACATGAGAGGAAAAGAAATTCTACCTCATTTAAGCAATAAATATTTTAGATTTTTTTTATATGCTAACAATCCTAATCCTAACATAACCCACATGTCCTTACCTTTTCTCTGTTTGGCTTCCTGTACAGATCTCACCTCTTTTACTTCTAACACAAGGTCTACTTTACCATCCTCATGACTCAGAACAACTCTACATCTGTCTTATCTCACTCTGCACATCTTATCATATCTTGCTCAGAAAACTAAGCTCCAGTGCAGATTCTATTTCAGCCTGATTTCCCAGGCTTCATATGTAACAGTTTATTACATCTACTAAGCACTCTTGCAAAATAAGGACTCATGGTGTTCCTTGCTCATCCTTATAAGTCATGAAACATGGTCCACGCCTGAAGAGGACAAGGTGGAATAAGTATTGCAATACTTGGAAAAATCAAACCATCAGTTGGAGAGCCTGACCTTTTCTGACACGGGACTCAAGCTCCCTTCCAGCTCATCCCAGGATGGTTGCCACATCCAAGGATGCTTCTGTCAATGGCTGCTACACGCAGAAAGCCATTTCAAAGAACTACATTGCTGAACAAAGACAAAAACAAGAGGCACACACTTACTAGGAATAGGAGGGAAGCAACATGTCTATTACTGTCTACAGCTAGAAGGAATCTGGAGTCTGTAATTTTTCTCTAATCACTTATCTATTCACCCCCACACCAACGGAGAACCCTGCTCAGACACACCTGCTCCTAACAGCAAATGTCGTGTCCCACTTGGGAAACCTCAGCAAGGAAACCTAGATGGCCAGGATTCATTGGAAATGCCTTTAAGTTGCTAAAATTTATATTTATTTTACAATGATTGCATATCACATTTTTTTTCTTTTTGGAATTGAATTGAGGACTTGCACACAGAGTTATATCCCCAGACCTTATTATATATTTATTTTTTCATTCATTCATTCATTTTTGAGACAGGGCCTCACTAACTCACTAAGCTGTCAAGATCAGGCTTGAACCTGAGATCCTCCTACCTCAACCTGCCAGAGTACCACTCCTATAGGATTATGCTACCATGCCTAGGTAAACAGCATTTTTATAAATTGTGTCATTAGACTTAGGGTTTTCTTCACCCTATAGTTGATTTGTTTTGTTTTTTCAGAACTAGATATTGAACTCGGGCCCTTGTGCTTGCCAGGTAAGCACTTATTCTACTGAGCTATTTTCCCAGCCTGATCCTATAGATCTTGGAAGCAGATGCTAATAAATAGTGGCATGGCTACTGGAAGCATGGGACTGGAGTAACTGGGAGTTTGAGTTAAGCTTCAATTTATAGTGCTTCCACAATTACATCAAAGTTTTCAATGACCATGAAGGCAGAGCAGCCAATAAGGGAGCAATAATAAATAATAGGGATAGAATCATGATGCACACTTCCTTGTACTTTAGGACCTCTCATCAAGCAGAGCCCCTTTGCAATTTTTTAATCTTTGTTCAGCTGCACTGCATTTCTGTATGCTTTCCTCCACCTCTTTTAAGTCAGTTGGTCTCTTCATCTTCAAGAAAATTTTTTCATGCATTTGGTACAGGGTCTCACTATGCAGCCTGCACTGTAGGTGTGACAATGTTGCTTTTGTGATGTAAGAGAACAACTCTTGAAGTTTAACACCTGGAAACTGGCGTGAAATGTCATCTATTGTTTTTCAAAATTCAGTAGGGTAACATAGTAACAATAGTAAAGATATAATTCTATTCATGCATACATAACATACACACATATGTAATAGCTCTCTAACAGAAAATTTTCTCTCAGCCTCATAGAATCTCCCATAAGAAAAGCAGATTCTTCATTAATGTTTCTAACACAAAAGACTTAAGGCCAGCCTTATTCTTCTGATAAAAACTCAATGTTTCAAGTATCACTTCTTTTATTCCAATATGAAAGAGTAAATTATACTCTCAATACCATTTACTTTCAAAACAACTGTTGCTATTTTGATCTTAAATGATGAAAAACTATGTTATACAAACATAACTACATTTTTTATAAAAAGGAAGACATTTCACTAGAGAATCTAGGGAGGACCCTATTCTTGGGCTAATATTCTACTTTATTATTAAATTCAATTTCTATAAAATATTGAAACTCATTTTATGTCTTCAACATTCATGTCACTTGTGAAAGTTTGTGAGGCTTAAATTTGATGTCATTTCTTTTTCTCTCCAACAATCCTAGAGCACAAAAATTAGGCATGAAGGTGCTGCTGTCCTTTCAAAAAATGGTGGGAAAGTCACCTCGATCATAGGTGCACCAATCATCTACACCACAGGGCTGACATGTACATGACCTAGAAATAATAATGATGTTGCAGAAATTCTTTGCATACATATACATGGATTATCACAGGGAGCTAAATATGACTGGCAGTTGTGAAAAATAGTAGCAATCTCCCCATGAGGCCAGGCTTCAATTGCAGAATCAGCATGAGATTGTTCTTCTGCTTTGAACTTTGCTTTAGGAACTCTAGAATGAAGAAACTAAAAGCACACAGAGGAATAAAGAAGGGCAGTTTGTCCACAGGCTGGAAATAAGATATTTTGGCTGTCGGGGTGAAGGCCTATCCAATCTTCTTTCAACAGAAAGAGGGCTTTGCTGTTTGTTCTGGAAATTAGCAGATGTTTTGGTAAAATGAAGTAGGTAAAGTCATGTTCAGAGTTCTGTGAGTTGTGATTTCAGACCCCTATCCTGGCTCTGGCTATGTATTAGCAAGTTATTTAACCTACGGAACTAGGAGACAAAGCTAAAGGCAATTACATTCCTTGCAATTGTACTGAGAGATAATGCACAGAGGGAACTCTAGACTGTCAAATCCAAAGCCTTTTCTTTTTAAAAAAATCTTCTAAAATTTTTATTTTTATTTTTATTTTTTATTAATTTTATTGAGAAACAAATAGCAATGAGACAGTTTCAAAACTGGTTAACAGGACAGTTTCAATAATTAATACATTGCATATTGTTGTCTTCTTAGTCGTTATTCATAGTACAGGGGGCCTGCGCCTTAGCTCAGTTCTTTAAGTGGCTGCTTCAACAAAGCAGTCAGGCTCAGGTTGCTGTGGTTTGATCCCCACAACTCAAGCCAGCCAAACCTGCCATGAAGGCACTCGGAGCAAAAAATAAATAAATAAATAAATAAACCAAAAATAAACCTCATTCCATGGTACAAGATGCAGACAGGATATCCTGTTCAAACTCTATTAGTACAAATCTTTCTTCCCATTGAATTAAGAGAAAGTAGCTGTATATCTTAACTATTTTGTATATACAGATACAAAATGGTCCTTCATTTGTGTCCCCTTATTTAAATTTAGTTTTGCCAAAGTTCTTTCTAAGTGCAAAGCTGTCATCTAATTAGTACAGAGGGACTGTGGAATAAGGTGCTTTCTAAGCACTGTGTGTGTGGATGTCAGCTGAAGCCTGAAACCCCGGCAAGGTCTGTACGAGGCGCAGCTCACACTGCTTGGACTAACCTGTGTTTAGAAGTCAGCAAGTTCTTGCTTAATGACCTAAAGTCAAGGACACTCTTTTGAGTTCCATTAAGAAGTTCCTATAATGTGCAGGGGAAAAAAGTCCTCTTTTATATTTTCTGGGATTTAGTAAATTATTTTTGGCTTGCTTCAAAATTTCCATATTGCTCTACATACTGGATTTAATAACAATAAATGACTAAATGTCAGTTAATATAATTTTAAATGACACAAGCTTAATAGAATGATGCATATCACCTTGTTCTTTTGTATTCAAGTAGAAAAGGCACAAAAGCATAGGTTTTGGTTGCTTTCCGTCTTCTGTTCACAAACCCTTCTGTTTCCTTCACTACTACAACATGGATTTGAGAGGGCAAACTCCATACTGTGGTTTATTTCTGAAATGCATTCTATTTTTTAATTTTTCTGGGTAAATAAGACAATTTTAAAATTCTAATTTTTGTAATGGTTGCATTTAGAAACCATGAGGAGCTTCTTACTATTTATTTATTTTTGTATTTTAGGAAAAGGCCTTCAGGGTATTCAGGGTCTCACTACTAGATTGGACTGGTAGTGATCTGCCTGTTTACAGCTTCCCAAGAGCTGGGATTACAGGCACGCGCCACCACGCCCAGTCTCAATTGCCATCTCAGCACGCCTGGGGTGTGACGATCAAATCCCCGGCCCCTGCACCTGCTTGCAGATGCTTCAATCCACTGAGCTATTTGGCTGGCCCTTAGTTTTTAATATTGGAAGGGATGGCCTTACAATTCAACTTATATAAACTACTATACTAGTATGATTTGGAAAGCTGTTTCAAAAAAAAGTACAGTATTAGAATTCATTGTTCAAAAAAAAGATCCATTGTAGACAATCGTGGAGGATTAGCTCATTAGAATGCAAGAACCCATCTGTGATACTAAGCATAAAACATATGGCTTGAGAGAGGCTTCTGTTGCCCCATAGAGATATAATATTACATCATTAGAAAAACTGGATTAACTACATAGACACACAGGCAAAGCAAATGAAGTTCCTCTATTTAAAAAAAAAAAAATCAATTGAGATGAATTTCATTTTAAAACAAAATTTATGTTTTCAGGGCAATTAAATCTTCAAGAAAAGATGAATAAAACTAAAGTGTACAGTAAATAATGATAGACACATCACAGGGGAGACTGGCACTAGAAAGGCGTTGCTCTTAGTGTCCTCTGGATGACTGAGCTCGGCGGTCACCTTTTGGAATGCCCTGGGAGCTTATGATCCCTGAGCTCATTAGGACTTTGTATCTGTATATACAAAATAGTTAGGAGAGATATACAGCTACTTTCTCATAATTCAATAAGAAGGAAGATTTGTACTAATAGTGTTTGGACAGGATATCATGTCTGCATCTTGTACTATGAATAGACAACAATATACACTGTACTAATTACTGAAACTGTCCTAATCAGTTTTGAAACTGTCTCATTGCTATTTGTTTCTCAATAAAATTAATAAAAAAATTAAAATTAAAAAAAAAGGATTTACATAAGACACCTACGTGTCTTCCTTCATAGTGCACAGTTTCCAAAACTGCAGTCAAAAATGTGAGCCCGATGCACAGTGCTGCCAACGTCAGGACAGACGTAACAATGCAAGTGAAGCAGCAGGTGGCAAAAAGACACCAGGAAAGTAGTGCTAACTGCAGTCCAAGGCAGACGCATCCCTGCAGCCCATTACAGGCACTGGTCACTCCTGTCCACCACAGGTACCCGGGCACTCCTACTCTGAAGTGCTTCTCTTTTTCTCTCCTTCTCACTTCCTCCCTTCTTTCCCCCCTCCTTCTTTATTTAAGTCTTGCATGATGCAAAGTACAGAGTCCAGGGCCATGTACGCTGGACAAGAGTTTCACCACTGCACTACACCTCAGCCCTGGTCTACACTCTGACAACAGCACGTTTGCTCTGGTAAGTCCTCCTCTTCATCTTATTTTCTGGTAATCTAGCCAAATTTTCTTAAATCAGTTCTGGGTAGGTTTTATGACAAGGGAAAGGGTCGACAAAACCTCTTTCTCTGGATTTCCATTTCTTTCTGGAACATCAGGGACATGGGCTCATTCCTACTCCTCTGATCCATTTCAGTTAGAAAGGCTGTGCACTGGAGTTTTCAGCAATGTTCAGTTAAAGAGTGCAACCATGAGCTACAAAGTAAAGACCAAGGGGTCCTCTACCAGGCAGGGCTGCAGACGCATGACTTCTGGTGTGGAAGAAAGGCTCACAGACATCATTTTGAAATACTTTATCTAATAGATATGATTGCACATACTGTGAAGTCCAGAAGTATCCCATGCACAGTTGTTCTGTCAGTTTCAACTGACTGTAAACCTTTTAGAGGGAATCTGATTAACAAACACATAATTCCCTATAAGGTTCCAGAGCCACACCTTTAAATAGGTTAAAAACACACAACACACACACAAGCTGGTGGGGTGACCCAAACTGGAATATAAGGCAAGAGGAAAAATGTGAACCCCTAAAATTATTTCCACTATTTGAACCAAGTGGGAAAAGTAAATGAAAACTGTGTATAAACAAGCTATGTATAACTCACATATTGTGAGCCCAGTGGTGTTAGCCATCATCAGCCCTGCGAACCATGACAACAGAAGAGACAGAGAGAGACACATATACACAGAGACAGAGAGAAACAGAGACAGAGACAGACACAAAGATAAAAAGACAGAGAAGAAAAACATCTGCAAAACCTTTACTGTGGGAACAGTGTATAATTGTTTCATTTTATCATTGATGTGAATCCCTTATTATACCTGATTTATAAATGAAACTTTATCGTAGGTACGCATAGGTAAAGTCATAGTGTATGTACTATTCGGATTTATCATGTTATTTCATTTAAAGCCTAAAAATAAAGTCTCTGTTTTAACTTCATCATTTGGTATTCTGTATTTACCAATTTGTTCAGTCAATATTGTTGAGAGTTGACTGATGTTGTTCCTATGTTCTGCAGCCATGAAGAAAGCCAAAGTCCACCTCAACTTCACTGTTACGCAGATACTCTATTGAGAGTCCACTCTTTGCTAGCCAAAGTACCAGGAACCTGGTTTATAGTTGGACCCTAAACAACAAGTCCTTCTGCTAAGAAAATTACATTCTAGAATAAGGAGTTATACTATATAAAAATAAATCAATTATATCATTGGATGGAATTCCTACTGAAGTGAATGGTGTCCACCTAAAGCTCAAGTCCACCTGGATCTGCGATCGCATCCTTATTTGGATATAGAATTTTTGCAGATGTTAAACTGAGGTTATACTGGATCAGTGTGGGCCATGCAGTCAGTGTGACTGGTATCCTGAGCAGGAGAGGGGAAATACAGCAGGGATAGAGGAGGAAGGCAGCCTTGTGAAGACAGAGGCAGACGGTGGAGGCCACCATGAGCCACAGAAGGACCAGGATTGCTGTGGCCACTAGAAGGGCAAAGAGGCATAAAAGGATTCTTCCCAATAGCCTTTGAGGGAGTATGATCGCCATGTTACCATATTTCAGACTTCAGCCTCTCAAACTTATGAAAACAAAATTCTGGTGTATAAGCCACCTCGATTTGTGATACCTTGTAACAGCAGCCCTAGAAATGCTATGTAGTATATCAAAAGTTGCTAAGTACTGCACTACAGAAACAAGAAAATGTTGGGTAGGATTAGAGGCCTGCGTATGGTAAGTGAGAGTTTTCACTATGAAGTGGGGGTTGAGCTAGGCCTCACTGGGAAGATGAGGGCTGAACAAAGACTGGAAGGAGCTGGGAAAGCTGGCACCTGGGAGCAGCGCAAGCAACCTGGCGCATCTGCGTGTGGCTGCAATAATAAGCATGGGCCAGGCTTACCGCTTTTAGAGGTGATCTGGGACTCAGGGACACTGCTGTGGGTAGGCTCCCTGTATCTTTAAGTGGGTCATCATTCAGGGTTGAGCAGAGGAATATTATTATCTGATTTAGAGCCTAAAAGACTTATACAAGAAGGGTTTTTTTTTTTAAGGGCTGCAGGAGCAGTTACTGAGGTGACCCCTATGGAGACAATGGTGGTGTGGACCGGGCAGGAAGTGATTAATGTAGAAAGAAGGAGTTTAATGTAGAAAGAAGGAGTTTAATGTTGAATATATTTGAAAGGTAAAATCATCAGGATATGCTGACAGGAGGAATGTTGTAGTGTGAAGGAAAGAGACGGCAATTACCTCAAGACTCTCAGGTTTTCAGCTGAACAAAAATGAAAACGGCATTTCCTGAGAGAAGAAGGCTACAGTGGAAGAGGCCTTTCTATACAGGGATAAAGTATTGGTGGAAATTACAGGTTTGGTTTTGGATAGGCTAAATTTTGAAATGTCTAGTAGATACTCAAGTGGAGATATAGAGTGTAACTGGCTCTATGAACCTGACCTATGGCTAGGCATTTAAAAATAATGTCCTCATTTTTAACTGTTGTGTAAGATGTTTTATAGAGTACGTCCTGGGTATTACCTTAAAGTGTGACCTAAGGATAACCCTGAGCTGGATGATACTAAAAGTCTCAGGCCAAAGAAATCTTAAATTCAGGGCCAGGAGTTACATGGACTAAAAACAGCAAGGGGTAATGTAATGGTGGACACATTTTGTCAACTTGAGGAGTCTAGAAGTTTAATTAAGTGATTCAACAGGGGGTCAGTCCTCACTTTGTAAACACTTGAACCTGTTCAAGAGGAGGCACAGACATGGAATGAGCACTACAACCACTGAGGGCAGGTAGCCTACTTACCATAAAGGAAGGAAAAGAGGTTTGCTCGCTCCTCCTTTGTTTTATTTCCAGATAATTATAATCTTACAATTATAAAAAATAATATGGAGAGATCTTGCATGTCTTCCACTCCATTTCCCCTATTAACATCATCTTAGAAAATTATACTATAATATTAAAATAGACTAGGGACACAAATACAATGTACTGATCTTGTTAAATTTCTCTAGTTTTACCTGTATTCATTTAAGTGCAAGTATTTAGTCCCATGAGGAGTTTTAGGTATCCACCATCAGGATCTAGACAGAACAATTCCACTGTCACAAGGATCCATCACATTTCCCTTTTACAACCACACTAATCTTCCTGTCTCTCCCCTCCCCTAACACTGTTAATCTATTCTTCATCTCTATAGATCCGTCATTTCAAGAAGTTTATACAGACTTCATACACAGTATGTACTGCCTGAGGATTGGCTTGCTTTTTTTTTTTTTTTTTTTCCGAGCAGGATCTTACTACACAGCTCAGACTCATAGTGATCCTCCTGATTTCTGCCTCCTTAGTCCTGGGATTACAAGTGTGTGCCACCACACCCAGACTAGGACTGGCTATTTTCAATGCACATACTCCCTGGTTCCTGTTTATGTCACCAGTGTGTTCCTTTTCACTGTATAGCAGTAGTCTGTTGTGTGGACATGCCACAGTTGCTTAATCATTTGCCCAGCAAAGGTCTTAGAGGCTGTTTCCAGTTTGGGTCTAGTTCAAATGAGGCTGCCACAAAAAGCGGTTCACAGGTTTGTTGTGTGAGCATAGGTTCATGTTGCTCTGGGATAAACTCCAAGTATACGGTTGCTCAATTGCATGGGAAATGAATATTTGTTTTCATATGGAAGCGCCAAACTGTTTATTACAGTGTTGCTACACGCCATTCCCACCAACACTGTATCAATTACTCAGTTTTTTGCATTCTCACCAGCATCTGTAAATGCCATTACTTTGTATTTTATTCATTCCAATAGATGCATAAAGTGACATCATGTTTCTATTCTAATATGAATCTATCAAATGGCTGATGTTGAGCATCTGGACATCTTATTTTTCATCTGTATGACTTCTCCAGTGAGATAGCTCTTTATGTTTTTTATCTGCATACTAACTGCATTGTTTAGGTTTTTACTGTTGAGTTTTAAGAGTGCATTATATGACCTGGTTTTTTGTCACACACATGGTTTGCAAACGTTTCTACCTTTCTGTAGCTTGTCTTTACATCTTCTTAACAAAGCATTTGACAAAAGTTTTTAATTTTGATTATGCCAAATGTATTAATCTTTACTTTTATGAACATTGCTATTGATGTCCAACCTAAGAATTCTTTGCTTAGTCTTAGATTCTTAAGATTTTCTCTTATTTTTCTGTAAGTTTTACATTTCTCTTTTAAATCTAGAGTATCTATGAATGTGTGTCTATATACTCATTCTTATACTTATATAAATACACACGGATAATACCCAAATGACTCCAATATTATTATGAAATCACCCAATAGTTGCCATATGTCCTCCAATTGTTTGTTATAAGGCTTACATTTATATATGTGTGTGTATGTGTATATATATATATATGT
>NW_004524614.1:6306077-6308743 GCF_000260255.1 Octodon degus | reverse complement strand
GATGTCTAACTTGATTTCTTCCCACCATGATTGAAACCTGACTGCCACAAAAATAATTACTCAATAGTATATCTGGTCACTCACTAAACACATTTTGTATACATAGTAGACTCTGTACTGTGCTAGGCACATTGTACAAATTATCTTTTACCTTTAAAATAATCCTGAAACATGGACATTTTTGTGTTTCCCTTGGCATAGTTAGGAGACCAACAAGCTCAAATCTGTGCAGTATCAATCCTCTCTATTCAGCTTTACCAAGAAATGTGTGCACTACAGACCTAATATCGTCAGGCTTCATTCTGATACTCAGAGTTGCATAGGTAGTTAGTAGCCTTTTTCACTGGATAATTTATTTGTCCCAGATTCCAAGTGAATGTACTCTTTCCATGTTTATGGACATTAATGTAGGAGGACTGATTTGGGGTTTGAAAATGGCAAACATTGTGTAATTCTAAAGTACTGATGGTAGCTGCTAATGTTCAGTGCATAAGAATGTATAGTAAGAATTTCTTTGTTATTTTTCTTCAAAATATTTGAAGAGCTAAAATCTTTGGATCATGAAATGAGAGTAAAATTTTATTTAAATTATAGTGATGGCACCTCAAGACTTGATTCTCAAAGTTGGTTTTCAAATGATCTTGTTTTAAATTGAACAAGAAACATGACTCATGTAGGTATCAGTATTAACAATAAAAAATGTAATTTTCCACTTTCTAAAGTTCAGGTGCATCCAGAATATTTTCATCTTGTATTGTACTCTCCAGCCAGGGCAAAGCATACTCAGCGGTGATGATGTTTCTTTATTACAAGGGTGTTGGCACTCCTGAAGAAGGGCGAGATTCTCTGGCACATTATTTGAGAATAACTTATATGAAGAGTTTTATATAATGAACCAAGGCACATACAGAAAACCAATAATAACAACAAGAAGTTTAACAATAAATGCAGGAGCAAGAGTTCATGACAGGGTTCGGAATATAGCTCAGCAGCAAAAGAAACTGGCAAGTGCAAGGTCCCAAATTTGATCCTGGTACACTGGGAGTAGTGGCATGCGCCTGTAATCCCAGCTCTTGGGAGGCTGTAAACAGGCAGATCACTATGAGTCTGATCTAGTAGTGAGACCCTGAACATCCTGTAGCCCCTTCCCTAAAACACAGGAAAAAAATGAAAGAAAAAATCATTTAAATTTGATCCTGATATGAAAAGAAAAAAAAAAGTATTGATATGACAGTAGGAGACACAACAGGTAAGTGTGTTGGATTGAGTTAGTTAGACATAAGTTGCTACGAAATAACTTCAGTTTACGTGTTCTCCTCCCTCCCCCAATTTCAAGGTATGTTTTACATACCATGAGTTGACTTTGCTTGCTTCTAAAATTATTTACGTTGTTCATGCTTATTATTAGAATTATCCAATTTAACTGAAGTATTCACTGAAATACTGGTGCACAGAGATACTTCTATGAAGAGGCTGAGCACTTTAGAAAGATGTAATAGGCAAGTTGCAGGAAAAAATTAAACTTCTGGAAATCTCTTAAGTTTGTAGGGCAGTAAAGGTGACTAGTGTAACATATTGCTTTGAAGTATATGAGTGTTTTCTATTCACATTACTTCAAACATGCCATTACAATTTTCGTCAGCTAAAAAGAAACCTGAAATGGAAATTGTAGATGGCCTTAGTCCCACAATGTTTACATAGTCATAGTCTATGTAAAAACATTTTAACATAATGTAAATTTTGTCCTTTTCGTCTTGCTTTTCTATAGCTGTAACAGTAACTGTTATTCTTATTGCTGTTTGGTGTAGTTTTTGATAGAGATCTACAGTCTAACAATCAAGAACACCTTAATAAACAGGTTCCTATTTTAAAGCCATTCCACAACCTTCAAGGATGCAACCCAGAGTGCCAAGTGCAATGAACAGCCTTCCCAAATGATTTCTCTTATATGGGTTCTTTCCTAAGAAACCTCGAGTATGTTGACTATGGTAGGCAGACTCTAAAGCGCAATCTCATTTCTAGATCAAGCTTCTAGTATTTATACCCTATAAAATCTCCCTACCTTGAGTACAGTTGGGGCCTATCATCTATCTCTGTATCTCTATATCGTGTGTGTGTGTGTGTGTGTGTGTGTGTGTGTGTGTGTGTACGTGCGCGCGCGCATATGCGCACGCAGAGTCTCACTATGGAGTGATCATCCTGTTTTCTGCCTCCCTAGTGCTGGGATTACACGCATGTGCCACCATGCCCGGACTCCACCGCAGGTTCAGTGCTTCCGGGGGTGGGGCCAGCACGGCATGAGGTGCCAGGGATCCAACCCTGATCCCTGTGCTTACCTAAGCAAGTGTTTAGTCCACTGAGCTATCTTGCCCAGCTCTATCTATCTATCTATCTATCTATCTATCTATCTATCTATCTATCTATCTACCTACCTACCTACCTACCTACCTCAGATTGGAATGAGACATTTCTTTCACTAACTTCAAAAAGGAAGAGGCTGCAGGAGCCTGTGTGGCAAGGAACTGTAGGTAATCCTTAAGAACTACAGGTGGTGCTAGAGGTTGGGTGGCTTCCAAATGATAATAAACTAAAACCTGGGACCCTCAGTTGTATAACTGCAAGCAAATCAATCCTACCAACAACCTAAATGGTCATGGAAATAGATT
>NW_004524614.1:6299394-6305977 GCF_000260255.1 Octodon degus | reverse complement strand
TATTATATATATATTTAAAGGATGTATACCTACTATGCACACATACACATAGCTGAGCTATCTCCCCAGCCCTGTGATTTATGTTTTAGTGGTTATTAATTTTCCAGTGTTTTAAAACTCAGATTTATAATAATAAATAATTCCTACAAATACCTTAACATGGCACAATTTGTTCATGCAGGATAACTGCAACATTAAAAAGTAAAACTCTAAATGATTAATAATAGGACAAGGAACAGGCCATGTGCTTGATGAAGATATTAATGGTTTACTCATGAAGGCCACAGCAATAAATAAGAATGCTTACAATCGAAGTCAGTATTTAGCCAGAGGGCATGTGTTTTTATGGATAGCTATTTATGGTAGTAGCTATTTATGACTAGCTATGACCCATGCCTCCTAGGTCACTTCTATGCTGTAACAGGCAAATATGTTTAATATTATCCTGATAATGATGCCACTTGAAGTAGAAAAAACAGAAGTCAAAATGTACTATGATTACATCTCACAAAGATAAATGTATGCCTATATCTCTCCTAGTACTCTACATACATATATATGTATATATGTGTATTTCTATGTATATATGGATATGTATATATTTACACATATATCTATGATTATAATAGTGTTATGCAATTTGATTTACCCTTTTATGTATAAAAATAAAAGAAAAATACCTGTTTATATGCAACCAAGGATCTGGTTAGAATTTCTGGTGTTTTCCCTTCTACATTATACATTTCTACAATCTTGTAGTGATTTTGCAATCTGGTGACTGAATACTAGGATGTTTTATCTCTCCCAAGTCAGCCACTTTGTGATTCTGTCCCACCCTTTCACTCCACTCGACTCTGCCTATGAGAGTATGGTCTCTGGGAAGGCAGTGAAATGTGACGCACTGCTGAAAGAGGACATTCAATAGCCCTGCTTTGTCTTGGGTGATAAGCTCAATGCGCTGTACTTATTTTATGTGTTTCCATTTTGCTAAGGGTACTGCAAATTATACAGTGATATGGAAAGACCAAATGCTATCAGCCTCTTTTAATGAAATTCTGATCCTCTTATATCCCCAGTTCACTCATGTCTGTTTTTTCCTATTGATGTGCTATAGAAACACACATATCTCTTCAAGGCTGAAAAAGCATGCTTAGTGCTATCAGAAAGAGTCTAGTTTCATCAAATATACGTAAACCGTTCAAATCTTATAAACCTTCGTGATAGTATTATGTTTTATTTTTATCAGCTCTCCTAACCATGAGAACTCATCCATACAATTCAGAGTGATGAAATTGGAACACTAAAAACGAGGTCCAGGTTTCCTGTAAAAGACCCATAAATGTTCAGGATACATTTTATTCCATCAGCAGGAGGCGGCATCAGTTAAACTTACCATCTGTTCAAGTTACCATGCAGAAAAGCACTATTTTAATGCGACTTACATCTTGTGTTAATAGCTATTTTTTTGACTTCTGTTTCTGAAGTGATTGGTTTCCTAACGAATTGTAGGTTCAAAATATAAGTGAAAACAAAGGGTTACAAACCATGAAGTAGTATCATTAATGAAACAGAATGTTTCCATTTTTAATAACATGTGAAATTCAGTGCAGTTCAACCATAGTAGATAATTTCAAGTTATATAACTCTATAAAACAATTATATAAGCAAAATATATCGCATGCTATGATGATAGGCAATTTACTTATTTTTAAATGTATTTGCTTGTTACAGGGTCTCACTATGCAGCTAGGACTCATAGTGATCCTCCTGCTTTCAGCCTCCTCAGTGCTGGGATTACAGGCATGCACCACTATGCATGGACTCTGAGGCCCACTCAGCCTGCCCTGGGGGCCAGGCTGGGAAGACACGTGGTGCAGGGATGAAACCACGGTTCCTGCGTTTGCCTAAGCTTGCCTAAACGCTTTAGGCCACTGAGCTATCTCGCCAACCTTGATGGTAGGTAATTTGAACTGTTTCCATGTACTACATCTACTGAAATTTCAGGTAGTTTCTCAGTATTTTGTCTTTTTGTCTGGTATCCTAAAATCTGTGCAGAAAGCCATTGGGAACTATGATTTGCAAAAGTACACTCACTAGTTGTGAAATTGATTCCTAATACATTTTGTTGCAAGAGGGCTAACAGTTAACTGATTTGGGCAGTGGCAGGACTTGACATGCGTAATAATGCACAAGATGATGGCCTTTTAATTTGTTTATATATCCAGTAAGATCATGACCTTATGCAATATTACAGCAAAGCTATTTAAAATGGTTCTATAATTAATTTATGCTATTTCCAATACTTAAGAAGTATTTGCAAACTCAAGAATAATTAAACCAATGAGTTCAGATATTTTGGAATAATAATAGTTCATGACAAAAATCCAGAGTGTAAAACTAATTGTCTCATGACAATTACATATTCTCACTAACAAATTTACTTTCTATAAAATAGCCTACAAAACATAGTAATATTTTATTTTTTCTAATTTTTGGTAGTTCGTAACAGTGAATAACGTGGAAAAAAAGCCATGTGTAAAAAACACAGTACTAAGAAACTGAACTCCAACATGTGAACACGCCTCTATTCACCACCTCCGGAACCTTCCAAATAGAAAAAGTGTTTTAGGAAACCAGGGCTGATTTTTTCCTCCAGTCACCATACTTGAAACCCTTTTAACTGAGCCCTGTGATGTACAGGCTGGTAATAGTGTTCTATCCTTTTTTCCATTCCTACCAAAGAAACTAGAAGAATTTAGAATGTTAAAAATGTATAACCTGGCCCCTTTCAACTGAACTAGAGCAGCTGAGGGATATGGTAAGTTCACTGGTTTGATTATGATACAATATATACACATAAATCAAAATGTTACAGTTTCTATCTAAAATGTGCCCCCAATAATTTAATGTTCAGAGGTGGGATCTGGCTGGAAGGGAGGGTTGCTGTGGGCCTGCTTTGCCTGGGTGTGTTTTCATCCCTGGCTCTGCCCTGCTTCATTGCTTCTTGGTTGCCATGCAGTGTACAGCTTTTTTCCACCATGCTATTTGTACCTTAGAACCAGCTAGAACCGAATCCTGTGTAAAGCTGCCAGCCAAACCAGACCTCTCCTTTAAATTGTAGGTATTGGCATCAGTATTTTGCCCCCAAAATAGGAAAGTGACTAATGCAGAAAAGTGATACCAAGAGCTGGTCATTTTTCCACTGTTACCCAACCACATGGTTTAGAAGCCTTTGGAACTGGTTTTCAGGAGGCATATGAAGGCTTTGGAGATGTTGGTTAGAGAAGTTTTAGAATGCTGCAAGCTGAGCTGGGCGAGAAATCCTGGTGAGAAAGCAGAGGACTAGAATTCTGACAGGAAAGCAAATGAGTAAGGTTAGGCTCAGAAGATTTCAGTTAGGAACAAGGACTTCCCTGAGAGTGAAATCCCTTTACCACGACTACAGGCCATGTGTGTTACACACTGGCAGAAAATTTGCCATCATTTTTCCACTGTCCTAAAACTTGATGAGAGACTGATGTTAAGGGTGGGTGACAAAATAATGGCAGAGGAAATTTCAAAGCAGCTTAATGTGTAGGCTGTAGAAAAGGTACTGCTGGCAGCTTTTAGCCAGATGTAAAGTAATAATCAGGAATAAAAGCAGATGTGAAAAGTTTTCAGTTACATCAGAAAGCACCTGCAAACTTGGGGCCAAGGAGAACTTGGTTGCTGTAAACGTTAATATCAATAAGAAGTCAAATATTCTGCATCAGAATAATAGCAAAGATGGCTTGAAGCATCTCAGAAGACAATCAGATTCTACTCTTTTACTGGCTCAAGGGTGCAAAATTGTGCTTTTCATGGGCTCTGGACACTACTCTTCTCTCATTCTCTTGCTTAATTTGAGAAGAGAGTCCTTGTGAGGTCTATGAGAAGCACAACCTAGGAAATTACTCTTCTGGTGTTCATTTCACTATGTTCTGCTATCCAAACACATAGATTTCTTTAGCAATGATCAAAGGGTTCCTGGCTACTGCCCAAACTGGAGCAGACCTCAGTATCATACACATGGGGCTTGCTTTTCAAGAATAGAGAATGCAGAAGTTATGAGAGCATACAGGTTTCCATTCAGAATTGAGAGGAAGGCCTGAGGGGCCAGGCAGTGTAGTCCTCAGAGGCTAGTGCAAAAAGCTATGAGAGTAAAGCTGACTATCAGTGGAGAACCCAAGAAGTTGGAGACTCCAAGAACATGACCGTTTGCCAAGAAAAGTTACCAGCAGCAAATATAGCCAGGACAAGAAAGAAGCTGCATGTGTTTTAACAGACAAACCTATAGGACAGCAACAGGGCTACTCAAGCCTTTTGGAGCTGACATATCACCACATCTTGCCCCAGGTATTGGACATGTAAACACAGGATTTAACATTTGTTATGCTTGGTTTAGGTCTTTCTTTGATCAAATTTCTGTCTATAATGCTACTCCACTTTTTTTTTTTTGAAATGGGAATGTTTATTCCATGCCATGGTATGTAGAAAATGTTTGAGTCTATTTTTGTTTTTTAAATGGATCACATCTAAGAGTTTGCGCTGAGTCTCAGAGGAAACTTTGGCATCAGACTTTTTACTAATGCTGGAACTATTTTTTGTTCTACATGTATTTAGTACAGGGTCTTCAGGATTTCACTACACAGATCAGACTTACAGTGATCTTCCTGTTTTTGGCCTCCCAAGTGCTGGGATTACAGGTGTGCACTGCCACGCCCACCCTCAGTTGCCCTCTCAGTGTGCTCCAGGGACAGTGCCAGCATGGCGAGCTGGGGATCAAACCCCAGTCCCTGTGCCTGCCTAAGCAGGCACTGTAAGTCTGCTAGGCTATCAGACCAGCCCAATGTTGGGACTAGTAAGACTTAGGTGATTCTTAAACATGGATTAAATGCATTCTGCATAATGATATGGACATGAACATTTTGGAGTCTGGAGGGAAATGCTATGATTTAGATCTAAAATATTCCTCTAAAAGTCTCCTATATGGAGGTAGGGCCTGATCAGTCACTAGGGCATGATTTGAAAGCGTATATTGTATCCCAAGCTCCTCACTTCTCTCTGTGCCTCCTATCTAGATATCTTTTTCTTTACAGGCCCGTCTATCATGTGGTTTCTGACTTGGAGCCACCTAACCATTGACTAAATCCTCTGAAAACTGTGAACCTCTCTTCCTTCAAGTTGCAGGCATCAAGGTCCTAGCAAACACATAAAACATCACACTGTGTCCCATAAATATGTCCAGCTGGTATGTCAATTAAAAACAAGAGAAAGAAAAGAAAGAGGATGAGAACTGGACAGGGACAGAGAAGGAAGAGTAGAAGTAGCAGAGCTCACTCAGCAAGTCCAGAAAGGAGAACCACAGAAGAGGCAGAGAGGGACTGTAAATCACGGAGCTGGGCCTGTGGTATACCAAGCAAGACCATGGCTAGCCAAGCTCACCACCAATAAGGATAACTCTACTGCCAGGCAGCCTTCCCTTTCTGGAGATGATAGCAAACAATGGAAATAGTTGTGATGGAGGGGGTTCTCCTGCCCCCTGCAAAGTATCTGCAGCTCTAATATATGAAAAGAGGTAGGAAGGTTGAGAGATGGTAACAAAGGACAGGGTACACCCAGAATTGAGGAGGTGAGAGTGGAATTTGCTAATTTGTTTCCAATATTTTGCATCTGTAGGTGGATAGTTAAAATGTAAGTTAATTCTCTCAGATGAGTCTTTTTGCAGCTCTGGGATTTTCTCAGGCTATTAGGTTAACAAGAATGATGAGGTGATTGCTCTGCCTTGTCTCCACAACAATTCAGTGTACTGCACTCAGGTGTCAGGCCTCACTAGAACTGCTGCTTAGTCAAGGTCTTGTGGACATACAGACAAAGACTAGGGATCCCTGTTACTGATGGCATTATTCCTTGGTGATGACACAGTGTGCATAAACCGAACATAAAGAGGGGTTAGGGCTTTCTTCCAGGTCACAGAAATGATTAGTTTCCTGTATCTATTGGATGTATATGCTTTTCAAACATTCAGGAACCCAGAAAACTGAAGAACATTTTATCAAGTGTACTTTTGGGAACTGCTTTCTATTTATGGAAGACAGTCTCTAGGACGGCACCTAAGCATCTTCACCTCCTGTTATGCTCCTGTGTGAACCCTCAGTTAGAGACTGGGCTGGACTTATTAAGGCTCCTGGTATATATAGAAGACCACAGCAGGGTGCTGAGATGACTGGCATGAAACAAGCCTAAAGAAGATTGTAGTTTCCATCCTGGGGGCTTGCTATCTCTCTTTCTGATTTAATTCTGAGGGAAACCAGCTGCCATGTCAGGAGGCATCTCGTCAAGAGTCTGTGCAGCTGAGACAGATTTCTGGCAATCAGAAAATTAGGAACTGAGGGGGTCGTCAGTCCAAAACCTCTCAAGGAACTCAATCCTGCCAGCAACCAGAAGAGCAAGCTTAAAAGTGGATCTTCTGTCAATGCAGACTGTGTAAGACTAACATCCTGCCTGACAGTTTGTCTGCAACCTAATGAAAGTCTTACTCAAAGCTAACCAGCTGTACTACACC
>NW_004524614.1:6281450-6291639 GCF_000260255.1 Octodon degus | reverse complement strand
TCCAAATGATAATAAACTAAAACCTGGGACCCTCAGTTGTATAACTGCAAGCAAATCAATCCTACCAACAACCTAAATGGTCATGGAAATAGATTCTTTTCCAGTTGAGACGCCAGATGAGGATGCAAACAGTCACAGCTTTCAGATGCCCCAAGTGGAGCCCCCCAGACACCATGCTCAGACTTGTGACACGGACCTGAGGGATATATGTGTTGTGTTAAGCTACTGAGTTTGTGTAATTTGTTACACTATGAAGCTAACACACTCACTTTTTCATAGTTAAATCTGTTTTCTTTCCTTCAACTGGACTGTGAGCTACTTTAAAGACAAAAACAAGGTCTTGATTTACTTTTCCTCTGCCATTTACCATGCTGATCTGACATACAGGTGGTCAGTAAATGAATAAGAATTTCAGCAAATGGTTGAATGAATAGGGTACTTCACTACTCCAGCATCCATGTCAAGCACCACTGACACATTGCTTCTTGCCTCTTATAGCTTTTGCTTAATCAACAAGCTAAGAAAACTAGAACTATTATCTTTTCTAAGGAAGTCATTTATCTTCATTAAAATGGAACTGATGTTCTATATTTCTGGTCATACTGTCTGATTAGCTCCTGTTGGAATAGTCTGTGGAATTCCCCGTGGTTTTTGCTAGCCCATCGAATTGTGTGTCATCAGCTACTTCAATGAGCTAGCTACTTCTACCCAACCAATTATTTCTCAAGCTAGGTATCAATTCCTGAGACACCCCATTAGCTTCTATAAAGGAAATTTTGTATAAATTTCCTTTCTCTGAACCAATTTAAATTCATCTGAGAACTTAGTTTCTTGTTCTCTAAGTAGCAAGAATAATCATATTTAGACTTTTAAATGTTCAGAGCACTTCATACCAATTATCTTGTTTATATCTGTGATACTCTGTGGTGACTAGTTATATAAGCTTCATTTGCTGATTTTTTAAAAAATAGAGGCAGAAAAATATTTTGGGTGTCATTATGGATTAAGAACAACTTCTTAAAGTTTGGAAATAAATGAAGTATGGTATTAAAAAAGGAGCGAATGGGGCTGGGGAGATGGCTCAATAGAATGCTTCCCTGGCAAGCACAAGGGCCTGAGTTCAATCCCCGGTTCTGCCAATTTAAAAAAAAAAAAAAAAAAAAAAAGGAGCGAAGATAGATTTGCTTGTCTGTCTTATTAAATTGTGAGTTTCCCATAGACTTATTTATGAGTTTTCTTTTTTTTAGTCTATGTTTTGTTCCATTTTGTTTTTCCTACTTGTATTTCTACACACAAAACCTGAGTGTAACAAGCCTTTATCACTTCACACATAGAAAAGGACAACAGCCTTCTGTTTGTCTAAGAGTCTGTAGTTTATCCCAACCCTTGCTGGGACTTAGACAATGTCTGCTATGCTGTATTTTATTGCTGCTGGAGCCTCTACGTCAAATTTCCTCTGCCTGTTATTCAAGGTATAAACACGTTGCCTTTGCTAAAAACCCTACAAAACACTTCATTCACCTTCTTTGCCAACCTAATGCTGTACTCCTGGTAAGTTTTCCTTATTTCATGTCCACAAATTCGCTATATAAACTAAGCTAGATAATTGATCATTACTTTAAGCAAAACTTCTTCACTTGTTTTACTTGCCATCTTCTCAAGCAATGTGGGCACTCGCCTCCAGTCTGATAACCTGATTTCTCTCCCTTTCTTTAAAAGCAACAGTCACCTCGCCATTCACGTTATCCTACCATGCAGATCAGACTGAGCCTTAGTGATTCAATTTTCATAAACCTGAACTTCTCCCATTGGCTTGCACTTATCAGAGGTTTTAGGCCTACAGTATCAGCACCACCTAGAAACGTAAAAGAAACACAAAAATCTCGGCTCTACTGCAAAAACACTGAGCCGGTCAATGGTTTCAACAAGCCCTCTGAATTATTCCAATGCACTCTAAAGATTAGGAAGCTCTGATTTATAAGTGTGCATAAATATATAAATAAATTTAAATATACAAATATATACTTAAAACACGAGAGTCTGATTTAGACTACAACCTATTTAGATAGCACAAAGCATGTGTGAAAATGTAAGTAGTTTTATGACTTTTTTAATAATAGCCACATAATAGTATTTTGCACATATTTTATATACGCTACATATTTGGCTGAATGCCATTCATCTTCACATCTTTTTACCCCATCTTGATTCATTATCATTCAAACATCCAACATAAATGTTAATGCTTCTGTCCTGGTCCTGGGCTCAATGGGGTTATCCTTTTATAAGCCAACTCCAAGGGCTCCTGGGCTGCAGCCACACTGGGCTGTCTAAAGTCCCTGGTGGCATCTCTAGGCTGTATCTTTTGTCTGCCATGTCTTCCAATGCACCCTGCCTGCCTAGATGCTCCTCATGTATCTTTCAAGGCCATTTCCAGAAAGCTTCTCTGATCCCTCACTACTTCCTAAGGAGATGCTGCTCTGCTGGGTACCTTCTACCCAATCTGATTCTGTACATCCCCACCTGTCTGTCCCACTACACTGCAAACACTTTACTATATAAATAGTGCTGTTCCATAGCACAGTGAAGTGATTATATGTTTATTATATATCTAAAAAAATAACTGGAATAGAGGAGGATTGTTTTCCAACATAAAGAAATGTTAATTATTCTGACTTAATCACTGGACATTTCCTGCGTATATTAAATTGTTACACTGTCCCTGTAATATGTGCTATTATGTGTCAATTAAAAATAGCAATAGGGCCAGGGAGATGGCTCAGTAGAATAAGAGCTTCCCTGGCAAACACAAAGGCTTGAATTCAATTCTCAGTTCTGCCAAAAAAAAAAAAAAAAAAAAAAAAAAGCAATAAAACTATAAATGACAATGAAAAAATTAGGCAACTGAGCAGTAATCATGCTCTACAGAGAAAAATGTCATTTTCTATGGATGATGCCTAATCACCTGCCAGGGAACTGGGGCAGGCAGAGGTGAAAAGCGAGCAAGCAAATGAACAACTGCCCAAGGAGATCATCCTCCAGGCCAGTGAGCCCTCACTGCGCTAAGGACCAGGAACGGTCTGTTCAGAACACCACCCAACATCAGCAGCTTGATTTCCTACAAAAGGAAGACAGGCTAAAAATAGCAATGGCCTTTAGGACTAGTTTCTGTTCTCCTTCACTACTCTGGCATGCTGTCTGACAGGATATGATACTGTAGAGAAGCCAGCCTCACGGCAAAGTCATGTTTGCATTGGCCACTAGCTTGTGAGCAGTGCCAGGAAATGCTGGGTGCTTGGAGGAGCCCCGAGACTCGCTAGCAGAGAGCCATCCCTTCACCTTCCAGAGGCACCAACCTCTGCATACCTTCCTACTAAAACTCTGAGGCTTCTAAATTTAACCTTTTTTCTTCATTTATGCCTAAATGAGGATCTTTATACTTAAGAAACTGCTTATTTTGATGAAATCAGGAGAGATTTATATATTCATAAATAAACTATGTTGGTGGAAGAAAGTTAAAGTCAGTATTTAAAAATGCTATCTGGGTACCAGTTCCCAGTTAGTTTCTCATCCATGAAAACACAGGCTGAGAGCCAACAACAACATCCATGACTGAGACCAGCCTAATGTTTGGACCAAATGTTTGCGGAAACACTTGCTATTACTTAGCAGGTAATACTTAATGGGCAGAAAGCCACTTAGAAACCTTGGCTGGTAGAGAGAGGGCCCCCAGAGGGGAAGAACAATGACTCCTTTCCCCCATGCACCCGCTATCTCAGAAGTCCAGAGCCTCTACCAAGCAAAATGTCAAGCACACAAGAAAAAGGAAATTATGGCATGAAGTGACTAAGCATTGAGAGCAGACAAAACAAATATGAGTCTACGTCATCTGGTGCATATCTGCTACATTTTTTCATATGATGTAAGAAGATACAGTGATTAGCTAGACCTTATACTACAAAGTCCAAGTATATTAAAGAGGACAGGAAAATAAAACGGGCCAAGTGTGGTGGCATATGCCTACAATACCAGCACTGGGGAGGCTGAGGCAGGAGAGCACTGCAAGTTTGAGGACAGCATGGGCTACATAGCAAGTTCAAGAATAGTCTGAAGTACATAGCAAGATCTTGTCTAAACATAAATAAGTAAAAAGAAGGTAAAAGGGCAGCAAATGCTTTGTCTCAAATTGGACTGATTCAATAGAAAGTGATCAAGAGATACTAAATTTAGTATTATGTTATATGTAATATTTAGACAACAGAATTCAGTATCACAATAAACACCTCATATGGAGGGAAGTGGATCATTCTGCATACTGCTTTAGGACTTCTGGCCAATCACGTATTACACATTTAGAGTGTTGCCTTGTTATATCACCAAACCAATTCTAGATAGCTGTAAAGATTTAAATACAATGACAGTAGAGTACTAGAAGAAAACAGGAGTATACGATGTAGCAAATTGTCTGAATGTGGCCTTGATGCAAAACTCAAGGAAAAAAAAATTGTTAATGAGTAACAAATTAATTTGTGTGCTAGAGTTTTCTCATCTATAAGATGCAGATACCAAAAGAACCTCTTCCGTTACAGTTGCCTTGTGTGAACGTATGTGTGAGCCCAGATTGTGTAACATGGCTCACACCTAATACTTTGGCAAACACTGAGAACATGAGAAGTCCCCAGAAAATTGAAAGGGAAACACCAGAAGCAACTTTACTTCATATAATTATGGATATGGGCAGGTACTTACTAAATATTACTAGGGGTATAATTTTCAAAGCAATCGCATGATCTTTTTTCGTTTAAAAAAGGAAAATGACTCTGAAAGTTACTATAACACAATCTTTTTCTTTCGTATTTATTTATTTAAATATTTATTTACTTTTTGGTATTGGGAATCAAATTTAGGACCTTGCACTTGTTAGGCAGACAAGCTTGTGCTGCTGAGCTATATCCCCAGCCCACTTTTTCTCTCTGAAATAACTTTGAGAACTCTCCATTCCACTTATTTCAAAATATTCTTATACATGGTGAGCACCCGTAATCTGAAAATTCAAAATCCTAAATGTTCCAAAATCAAACAACATAAGCATGAAGATGACACAAGTGACAAATTATAAATCACTAAGCTTTATATCATACATGCAATTATTACAAATATTTTTTTATGTTTGTTATGTTTAATTATTACAAATATTGTATGAAGCTATCTTCATTCTATGTGCAGATATACATAAGATAAAAATGAATTTATACTTGGACTTTGTTCCCACCACCACCATCTTGTTATGTATATATAAATATTTTAAAGGCTGAGAAAATCTAAAATCTGAAACACTTTTTTAAAATGCATCTAATACAGGGTCTAGAGGGTCTACAGGGTCTCACTATGTAGATGGGACTTGTAGGGATTCTCTTGTTTTCAGCCTCCCAAGAGCTGGGATTACACGCGCACACCACAACATCCAGCCTCAATCAACATCTCAGCATGCCCTGGGGCGGGGCCAGCACGCCAAGCATGGAACCCTGGCCACTGCACTCTGCCTAAGCAGGTGCTTTAGTCTGCTGAGCTATCTGGCTGGCCCTATGAAACACTTCTAATCCTAAGCATTTTGATAAGGGATATTAATAGTTCTGACTCATTTTTAGCAAACCTACTTATGTGGTAGCTCTGTGTGTGTGTGTGTGTGTGTGTGTGTGTGTGTGTGTGACTTCAGCCATATCCCCAGATACTCCACGCCCACTTTTTTGAGACAGAATCTCCCTAAGTCATCAAATTGCTCAGGTTGGGCATGAATTTATGATCCTCCTGTGTTAGCTTCCCAAAGTACTGGATTTCAGATATGTGCCACCACGTTCAGTTAGTCAGCGGCATTTTAAAGGGCTTTGTGTTAACTTTGGCTGTTTGTAAAAATAGCTTTATTGAGATGTAATTTATATGCTATAAACTTGACCATTTAAAGAAATAATCCAATGGGTTTTCAAGTATTTACAGAGCTGTAAAACTATCACTATAATCTAATTTTAGAACATTTCATCATCTCCAAAAGAGGCCCTGATTCATTAGACATGCCTATCCCAGTAGTCCACTTATTAATCTTTAGTATAGTCTCTTCTGTCTTGTGCTTAGATTATAAAATATATATTTATAGATGTATATTTCAGCATATATGGAGGATTCTGGAAAGGTGGTAGAGTAGGAAATACCAGGAAGGTGTCTCCCCACAGAGACAATGATTGCATACGCAGATTCTGTCTGGTGGAATTATTTTTAGTACTGTGGAATTCACTGAAGGCTTGAAACTCAGGAGACCAGGATGGTAAATTGTGGTTGTTTTTGATTAATTCAACCTCTTACCAGGGTATAAGTATCCACCTCCACCCCTCAACCACAGGGCAGAGAGCTGAGCCCCTATTCTTAAGGCAACCTTAAGACTGATTGCAGGAGGCTGGGTACCAAATGGGACATTATGTTCCAAATTTTGGAGATGTGTGCGTTATCTCCTGCTGCTCTATGGTAAGAGTGTGGCTATTAAGGTAGCAGTGGTGGTTACTGTACTTTCTCACTATGTTTTAAGCCCTTTCCTCTTTGGTTGAAGTAAATTCTAAGAGATGTGAAGGTCTTTCACTCTTTTCAGTTTTTACTTTCTCGGGAGCTGACTGTTCGGCAATATAATGGCGCAATCGTATATGGATGGTTTAGAAATTCACTGTACATGTCCTTAGGCTCACAAAAGTCCTAAGATGACAATTCCTTGTCTACACCTGTCTTTAAGACTCTCACCTATTTTATCCAGTAGGTTAATTATTTCTATTTTAACATTTAGCTCTTTCATCCATTTTGTCTTTAGTTTAGCACTGCACATTGTGACAGATGTGGAGCTAGATTAAATCTTCTGCATGTGGGTAGCCAGTTTTCCTAGCACCATTTGTTCACAAGGTTGTCTTTCCTCCAGCATGTGCTTTTTGGAAGCTTTGCAAAGTCAGACAGCTGAATGTACCTTGAGTTGCAAAACCACTGCTTTAAAGATACTCAAATAACTAGAGGATAGCCTGGAAAAATCAAGAAAACAATGTATGAATAAAGTAAAAACACTGGAGACAGAGAAGCTAAAAGAACAGAGAAATCCTGGGGCTGGAAAGTATAATAAGTAAAATAAAATTTCACCAGAGAAAATCAAAAGCAAATATGAGTAAGCAGAAGAGAGAAACTGTAAATCTGAAGCTAGGATGAGGGAAATTATCAAATCTAAAGAATGTAAAGCAAGTCTGGAGAAAAGTGACCAAGGACCAAAAGAACAATTAGCCACCATCCAATGGACCAGCCATGCCTGTGACAGTCCCAGAAGAAGAGCAAATGAACAAGTGCAGAGAAACTATTTGACTAAACAGTAATTCAGAATTTTCAAAAACTGATAAACAATATGACTATCAAACATTTAAGAAGCTCAATTAACTCCAAGTCAGAAGAACTCAAAGAGACCCACTGCAAGAAACACTGTAGCCACACTGTCACAAGACAAAGGCCAAAAGGAAATTTTAATAGTGCAAATAAGTGATTCATCACATCCCAGGAATTTCCAATGAAGTTACTAGTGGACTTCTCATCAGAAATGTTGGATAGAAGAAGGCAGTGGTCTGATATATTTACCATGCCACAAGAATAATTTAAAAAAAAAAAAGTCAACCAGGAGTTCTTGTAAGCATATAGAGGAAAAATGCTTTTTACACACTGCTAATAGTAAACACAATACAGATGACATCACCTGTGATTTCTTCACCTGCCATCAATTCACCAGCAATGAATTAATTCTCTAGCAGACACCAGATGAATGTCTTACAATTCACAGCTATGGCCAGCAAGATATCTCAGCAGACTTCGTGCCTGCTTAGGCAAGTGCAAGGACCCAAGTTTGATCCCTCATACCACATGATATGCCTGCCCTGCCCCCATGTGTACTGAGACCCAACAGGGTCTGGGCATGGTGGTGCATGTCCGTAATACCAGCACTGGGGGGGATGAAAACAGGAGGATTCCTATGAGTCTGAGCTATGTAGTGAAACCCTGTACCAAATACATAAAAAAAAAGAAAGAAAAATTCACCATTAACACTATCTTCCTGGAGATAGCATTAGAGCCCACAAATTGAATGCTCAACACCAGAACACTGCTCCTCATTTCAAATGTTTATCAGAAAAGTACTAAGCAGCCATCTATACCCCTGACTGGCCAGCTATAATGCAAGGGTCTTCATTAATACCCCTTTAGGTTCAATTAATTTTCTAAAGCATCTTAACAAACATAGGGAAACACTTCATTATCTTTATTCTTTTTTTAAAAAATGAATTTGGTAGCTACAGGGTGTCATTACACAGCTCAGACTCATGGTGATCCTCTTGTTTTCAGCCTCCCCAGCACTGGGATTACAGGCATTCACCACTATGCCCGGATTCTGTGGCCTGCTTAGCTGGCCCTTGAGATGGGGCTGACGTGGCATGTGGTGCCAGGGATCGAACCTCGGCACTTGCCTAAGCAGGCATTTTAGTCTGCTGAGCTATCTCACAAGCCCCTTACCCTTTTATTCTTAAGCACTTCGTAAAAGATACATGGAAAACATGCCTAGGGCAAGATAAATAAGAAGGGGCATGGAATGTTCATGCCATCTCTAGGTCTGCGGCTTTGAAGATAGTTCATGTGTTCAGTGCCCTCGAAGCTGCCTGAACAGTCCCTTTGAACTTTTATAGAGGCTTCATTTTTAAGGCAGGATTCATTAAACTATTGACCACTGATGATAAATACAACCTTTGGTCCACCTTCCCCTAGAGGAGTTGTGGGAATATATGGCATGTGTGCTACAGCTGGTACACACAGTCCTCTCCGTTGGCACACAAAGCAATATATGAATTGTTTTTTTCTAAACTTAGACCTCAGGATTCCAGTTTAATTGCAGTGTTGGCATTTTAAAATAAGTAAAGTGGGTGCTGCCTTGTAGCTTGAGTATGTGGTCTCTGAAAAGCTCCCCATCACTGCGCTGGAGGCTAAGTGATGGTGTTGAACATCACAATGCTTTAACAATGCTCTGATATTTCAGGTGACAACCCCAATCCTGAAGCTATGGGGAAGCCCCCAGCCACAGGACATCTAATTACCAAACCAAGGGCACTCTTAGCATTATGAAGAGTCCACATACTTTAGAAGCCGGAGGCCAGAGAACAGAGACAAAACAAAAATATATATTTTACAATATCACCTTCTAAGGCTGGCAGAACTATCCATCAAAAGTGAGAGAAATTCGGGTATTCCTAGATGTATAAAAACAAAGAACTTTCATTAGCACTAGACTTACCATGCAAGAAATGCTAAGGAGAAGCCAGCAAGTAGAAATAATAAGACACCAGAGAGCAAGCTGAAGCTATATGAAGAAATAAAGATCTCAATAAAAATACTTTAGCAATTACAAAAGTTAGGATTATTATAAGAATGGTGTGTTTGGGTTTTATACATGACTTGAGTTAGCACATGTTAAAAAATTATTAGTCTAAAACCTAGTATTACTATAGCATTGGTTTTTTAAAAATTTATTTAGTTTTTTAGCAAAATATTTTCATTTTTTATTATATCACTGAGAAACGAAGCATAAGAAACTGTCTTGTTTATTTATATATTTTTTTCAAATAAAATTGGTAGGACAGTTTCAATAATTCACACATTGCATACATTCTTCCTAGTGGTTAATTGCTGTACAAGATGCGGACATGATATCATATTTACAAACACCATTAGAACAAATCACTGTATTCATTAAGAGAATGTAACTATATATCTATCCTAACCACTTTGAATTCACAGATAAAAATGGGCATTCATCTGTATGCCCTTTTTTGGTTAAGTTCCATTATTTGAATATTATAGGTGTGTAAACTCAGCAAAATATTCTAAAACAGTCCAGTAGTCCATAATAGTATTGGGTCTTCCACTTCATTGGCAATGTCAGAAATTGTTGACCTGAGTCCCCTACAGCTGAGCATAACAGCATGGCTTTACTTCTTATATTTTGTTTTTATACTTTTCTGCTGGATGGTTAAGACCAAGGTAAGGCAGGACCTATGCAACAAGAGTTGTAGCTTTTGGGTCTGATAAGGTCAGTGAAATCCCCTCAGGATTTATCCTGAGATCCTGTACCTCAGAT
>NW_004524614.1:6275990-6280330 GCF_000260255.1 Octodon degus | reverse complement strand
CACATGTATAAATATCGTATCATTTCCCTAGTATAAGAATTCAAAAGAAGAAATACAAATAAAGGTATAATACAAGTAAAAGGAAAGCAGGATCTCAAGAACTAACTAATCAAGAGAGAGAAAGGAGAAGAGCTAAGAAACATGAATATAGCACTGGTTTTTAACTCAATCATTTTCTACATAATTTCAGGGATTAATATACAAAGCAACTATTAGTTTGTGTTTGAACATACAATGTACAAAGATACAATTTTATGACATTAACAACAGGAGTGTGGACGGAGCTTTACAGGAGCAGAGTTTTTGTATATTATTGAAGTTAAGGTGGTATAAATTCCAATTATAATGTTATTATGTAAGGTTGTTAAATGTAATCCCCATGGTAACCACAAAGAAATAGCTACAAAAGGAGACAACCTACAAAAAGAAGTAAGATGGGGGTTAAAACATTTCACTACACTGTTAAAAAAGAAGTCATCTAAAAAATTGACAATACTAATGCAGGAAGCACAAAACAAAAAGATATAAGGCATACAGGAAACAAATGACAAAATGTCAGAAATCTCTCACTCTCTCTCTCTCTTTTTTTTTTTTTTTTACAGGTGGTTGCAAACACAGAAATCTCTTTTATCAGTAATTACTTTAAATGTAAGGGAATTTAACTCTTCAAAGAAAGGACCAAGATTGACAGAACAGATATGAAAACATCCACCAATATGATCCAGCAATATGTTATCTAATAAGAGACTCACTTTAAAGTCAAAGATACTAATAGGCTAAAAATAAAAGAATGAAAAGAAATATCCCATGCAACAATAAGCAAAAGATAGGGAGTGACTCTAGTAATATCAGGGTAGATAGTTTTAAATCCAAAAGGTTTACAAAAGACAAAGGAGTATATAAAAGACCAGGAAGATATAACAACTATACAAATGTATACTTCCATAACAGATTTCTCCAACATACAAAGTAAAAAATTAACAGGATTGAAGGGAGAAATAGTTTATACTAAAAATCAGGGCCTGCAATACCCTACTCCCAGAAATGTATAGGAAAAACAGATAATATAATAATAAGTACAGAAATAGAAGACATAAAAAGGACACAACTCACTATTTTAACAGAAAAATAGAATACTTTACCCACAACAAAATAATGAACTTTTTCTCTAGGATATATGAAAAATTTTCCAGTACAGACCGTATGTTAGGGTATGAATTAACCTTTAACTACTTATAAAAAAAAAAAAACCATAGAAGGGATCTTCTCCTACTACAGCAGGATGACACTTCAAATCAGTTACAAAACTCCCAGAAAACTCACAGAATAATCTGTTAAATAAACTAAGGTCAGTGAAGAAACAACAGTGGAAATTAGAAAATAATAGACACAAATGAAATTTAAAAACCCTACATACCAGAAGTTATGGGAAGAAATACAATCAGTGTTAAGGTACAAATTTATAGTGGTTAGGATAGGAAATTTTTAATATGCATTTACCACAACAAAAATCTACTGAAAGCTCAATTAGCAGTGTCAATGCAATAACAGAATTTAAGGAGGGCTGACATCATTATGGTATTGAACCTGTCCATCTCATTGGGTTTACTTTTATTCTATCTTCTTTTTTCTTTTTTCCTCTCCCTCCCTGCCCCTTTTCCTGAATTCCTTTCTCGTACTGTGGATTGAACTTCACACCAAGTTTCACTTCAATAAAGATAATAGCTTTGCCTATAAGAAAAGAATACACACACACACACACACACACACACACACACGAAATCTAAAGTTTTAGAATCTAAAGACAAGGATCATCCTGGTTAACACAGGGGGACACAGACAGTAATACATATAAAATAAGTAAATTATACATACATAAATATAACGAGTATAATAAGTATGTGGAAGGTGAAAAGCACTAGAGGAAAACAAAGAAAATAGTGTGCCCAGGCGTGGGAGGATGCAGGTTGTTACTGATACGGGAGGGTGCCCCTGGGCAGGCGAGACTCGAGCAGAGACAGCTGAGAGTAACAGAAGTTCTGGGATCCAGCACTCAAGGCCTGGGGGAGGGGTGAGCCTGTGTAGATGGAAGGGACGCTAAGAGGCTGGAGTGGCTTAGCAAAGCTGAGCATTGCAGAGAAACAGGGTCACAGAAGAGTGCTTGCCAGATAATCTTTCTGTGAGACCAACAAGGACATGGGGTTCACTGAGAGGAGGAAAATGAGAGGTTTGGGAGTAGGAAACAAATTCCTGAGTTAAATGTGCTAAACCTGATCGGCTATCCAAGAACTTTATGCTTGCCTTACATTTAAAACCACAGCTGCAAATCCCTCCACCCCCAGGAGCCATGTAACATCTATAACCACTCAACTTCAAGAGATCACAGGGAAATTAGTGGTTTACTAAAAAATCTACAGTGTTCCGGCTTCCTTCAGTAAAGGCATCTGGGGAATGACCAAATCCCCTTCTCTACTTGGACTCACCTCATTCTGTCCTCACTGGGACAAGAGCAAAATGACCCTGGTTCTTCAACTCACATCTAAGCAAAGCTTAGGACCACAAAGTTCCCTGAAAACACATGGGGCACAGGTTCCCTGAGAACAATGATTAACAAACCGCAGACAGGGTCGTCCTCAGTTGGAGGGGTTTCCAGGCATTTCATCTAAGTGTAAAGATAAAACCAATCACATTGTTCTGGTCTTAATGGGCCATTACTCTCCCACGCTACCCTAACCATTATTTTCTGAAAAGAGACTATTTTCTGCATCACTAGTCAGCAAAGAATAGAATATCACCTCGAAGCCAAGGGGCAGCTCCTGAGGATCCACATTCTAGACACGAGACACTTGTTCCAAGAGTCATTTCCTCCTCCTTTCATTCACAATCTCCAACTAATAAAAAATCCTTGCATCAGCATAAAAAAAGTCATGTTCACTGAATAGGCCAAGTCACTTTGGCTTAAAGAAGAACAATATGAGGAGAAATAGTCATTTTGATTAGGAAATGTATTCTAAAAAGATCGCTCCAGTCCGTTGTGCAGGGAAGTGGCCTTTAAAAAGACTGACACCATGAAACCAAATTTTCCATCATATAACTCCAGTTGTGAAAAAAGATCACAATATTATTCCACAAAATCTGGGCCATGGCCTAATGACAGAAATAGAGAATTACAATTCTCCCAAATAACACAGCTAAATGACAGTCAAGACTTTCTGAGTCTTAATGTCATTTCAGATGAAAAAAAAAAAATAGACTATCAGGGAAAATAGTTCATGGCAATCCCTGGATTTATGAATAACCACAGTACTGAATATTTATAAACCAGGGAAAATCCACAGAATGGCCATCATTCTGTGAAACTGTGCTTGCCATAACATTTAGAAAAATCTTGATATTTTCTATGATGAGCTAGGTTTGAAAAACAGCTGTGTTTTATCATTTGCATTTTCTCTCAAACTGGGGTCATCTTTGATACAGAATATAAAGATATTATCATTTTCCTTACTTCCCATTTCATCACTGAATATATTTAGTATCTGCTCAGCTCTTAAGATGTGAGCAAAGCACCAGGGCCCAGGAATAATAAAAACTGGGACAGAGCCCAGGCCAATGAATATAGTTAAACTAAAACAAATTCTTTTATATGATTACTAACCAATAGTTATTGCATGGCTTTTAACAAAATTTTAAAATACTATTAGCAAGGAAAGGAAGGGGAAAAAAGCCCTAAAATCACTAATAAGGTAGACTTCTGACCAAAACTGGTCAAAAGAGACAAAGAAGGCTACTACTACATACTGATAGAAAGAAGAATTCATGAAGAAAAGATAATATTTATAAATTTATACACACCAAATATTAATCCTCTCAGTTTCATGAAACAAACATTACTTGGCATAAAAGGGCACACAGATCACAGATTCCAATACAATCACGGTGGGGACTTCAATACCCTATTTTACAAATAGGTCAACAAGAAAAAAAAATTTAAAAATACCAAAATTAAACTACACTAGAATTTTAGTAGATTTAACTAGGATCTATATGGTATTTCATCCAACACCAATAGAATATATTTTATTTTCAGCACCTCTCAGAATTTTCTCCAAAATAGATATATAAAGCAGGTATGAAAACACAAAATAACTGAAATGATCTTATGCATCCTATCAGATCACAATGAAAATAACTAGAAATAAATAATAGCAAAGCAATATATAGAAACTACAAAAAAACATGGAGATTGAATAATACTGACTAATTAATGGGTTACTGAAGGAATCTGAGGAAAATGGTTAAAATTTGTAGAATTAAATAATAATGGAAATATTACATATATA
>NW_004524614.1:6265368-6275890 GCF_000260255.1 Octodon degus | reverse complement strand
TATATGAATCTGTAGGACACAATGAAAGCTTTTCTAAGAAAAAAGATTACAGCTATCAGTGCCTATAGTTAAAAAACAAAGTGACGCCAAATAATCTAATGAAGCATCTCAACATTGTACGAAAAAAGAATAAACAAAACCCCAAACTAGTAGAATAAAAGAAATAATATACATCAATTACTAGTAAAATTGAAATACAAATACAAAACATTAGTGAATTAAAGAATAAACACTGATAAAACCTTAGTCAAGCTTACCAAATAAAGAGAAGACCCAAATTAAGAAAATCGGAAATGTAAAAGTTGAAATTATAAATGACAACACTAATATTAGAGTATCATCAGAAATTATTTTCAGAATTTATCTGCCAAAAAGTTGGAGAATTTACATTAAGTGAATAAATTTCTAGATACATATGACCAGATTAAATGAACCAAGTAGATGAATAAAATTTAAACAGATCTGTAAGAAACAATGAAATTAAAACAATAATTAAAACTCCATCAACTGGGAAAAGTGCACGACCAGATAGATATACTGTCGAACTCTACCAGACATTTAGAGAAGAACTAATATCAATGATCCTCAAACTTTCTCATCTAATGGAAAGGGAATGTATCCTCCTCAATTGATTCTCAGAAGCCAGCATTACCCTGCTACCAAACCAGAACAGATTTTTTTGAGAAGGAAAATTACAGACTCGCATTCTTGATGAAAACATGTAAAAATTCCTGATAAAATCACACATTGAATTCAATAACATATTACAAAGATCATACATCATGGCCAAATTGTTTTTATTCCAAAGAAGCAAGGATGGCCCAAAATATATAAATCAATAAATGTAATACACTGCATAAATGAAATCAAGTACAAAAATAATATCTTGATCATCTCAATAGATATTGAAAAGGCCTTTAACAAAATTCAACAGCACTTCATGGTAAAACCATTGATGAAAATAGTTGCAGATGGACATTACTGCTAAATGGTAACAGCCAATGTATTAAATGGGGAAAAACTGAAAGAATCCTTCTAAACTCAGGAATAAGAGTAGAGTGTCCATTTTAATCAGTCCTGTTCAATATAATAGTCAAAACATTAGCCAGGGCAATCAAGCAATAGAATGAAATTAAAGGGGTATTAATGAGAAAAGAAGAAGTCAAGTTATCCCTATTGTCAATGACAGGAGTCTTTACATGAAATATCCAAAAATTCCACCAGAAAACTTAGACCTGACAAACAAATTCAGAGTGGCAGGATATAAAATCAATATACCAAAATCAATCATGTTTCTGTACACAAATAACAAACCAACTGAGACAGATATCAGGAAAACAGTTCCATTCACAATAGGTTCAAATAATTAAGTATCTAGGAATCAACCCTAACTGAGGCAGTAAAAGACTTCTATAATGAAAACTATAGAGCTTTGAAGAAAGAAATTGAAGAGGACATCAGAAAATGAAAAGATAACCTTTGTTCTTGGATTTACAGAACTAATAATTTTAAAATGGCCAAATTTATCAAAAGCAATCTATAGATGTAATGCAATCCCTATGAAAATACCAACAACATTCTTCACAGAACTAGAAAACACAATCCTGAATTGTATTTTGAATCAGAAAAGACCCCAAATCACCAAAGTAGCCTTGAGCACAGAGAGCAATGCTGAAGGTATCACTTTACTAGACTCCAAACTACACTAGGAGTCCACAATAACAAAAGCAACACAGTCCTAGCACAACACAGTCCTAGCACAACACAGTCCTAGTACAACACAGTCCTAGCACAACACAGTCCTAGCACAACACAGTACTAGCACAACACAGTACTAGCACAAAAACTTTTCAGGAACCAAGTGGTACACAAGACACAAAAACAAACATAAGCATCTACATCTGAGTTTTTACATAGGAGCCAAAACATATGCTGGAAAAAAAGACAGCCTCCTTTTTTGGGAAGGCTTGTGCATGGTGAAGGACATAATTAGTAGAATAAAAAGACAACCCACTGAATGGAAGAAAATCTTTTAGAAAATACAAAAAAATATAAAAATAGCAGCTATAAAACAATAAAATTCAATAAAAAGAGGACAAATGAACTGAATAGATATTTCTCAAAAGAATAAATTCAGGGCCAGGGAAATAGCTCAGTGGAATAAGTGCTTGCCTGGCAAGTGCAAGGGCCTGAGTTCAATCCCCAGTTCCACAAAAATATTATAGTAAGGGACACAGATTGGGAAACAACAACCTGGTTCTGTTCCAGACTTTGTGTGACTTCTGGGTAAGTCATTCTACTAAAAATAGAAAACTTAAAGCTAGGAATCACTATAGTGCCTCCTGTCAACCTGCACACGGTACTTTATGCAGCAAAACTCACATTCTAATGAATATGACACTGTCAAACACCCCATTCAATGATTCAAGTTCTGAAGTCTGTCTACTCCTGCTGTGAAGCCCCTTTCTGTCATCATGTACCCTACACAAAGGCCACCTCCTGTTCACTAGGCCCAATACTGATGGCGGCCTCTCAGGCTCTAATGACTCCTGAGATTCTGGCCTTTACATCCCTCTTTGACCCTAAGCTCTCCTTTGTAGCAAGAGAAGCACAGGGAATGAACAGGATCCTCAGAGGACACACGACACTGACCTCGACTATCTGGGCACACTGCCTCCCCTGGAACTAGAATGACAGACACTGTTTTTCAAGATGCTGGAGGCAGAATAAATACTGTTCCTTCCAAAAGGAGAAATGTCCCGATATATTCCTCTCCTTGTAAAGCTATTTTTAGTTCCTGCAAGTGTCTCTAGATCCAAAACAATTCAAGGAACTGCCTGAGTTCATAGCTTCAGCATGTTCCAACTATGACAAAATACATTATGTCATGTGGAAAGAGATCCAACCAATTCCACTCGTCCTGGGCACCCATGGTGTCAGCTCAGAAATAGGATCTCTATTGGTACTGCCAGTGTCTGGATAAAAATTTTGAGCACTGGTGGTCCCCTTGGCAGTAAATGTCAAGAAGAAAAAGCAGGGGTCAAACTCTGAACTCCTGCTAGACAGCTCAATCAACTAAGATATAGTAGAAACAATTATCGGGCAACGCAACTTCCAAATGGAAAATAAAAATGTCACAAAATAGCAATACAGAGAAATCTAGACTTCAGAATAAATACATGTCACTAATCTACACTAGCATCTTCAAGAGCATATCTGGCCTCAGCCTGGGTTTCAAAACAAACCTGTTGCCAGAACTCTAAAAAAAAATCCTATTATAGAAAGAAAACCTACAGGAAATGAAGTGGGGGGGAATCATCCCACTCTGAATATCTATTTATAAGCTGCCCTTATTCAGATGATGCATGTGTAGGAAAACTCATGAGCTAAGACCCAAACTGAGTTGCACAGAGATAAGAAGGATAATTCCTGACCTTAAATACAACTTGAACATCTCTTCTCTGAAATGCTTTGGACCAGAAATGCTTCAGATTTCAGTTTCTCAGATCGGGGAACATTTGCATGTACATAATGAGATGCCTTTGAGATGGAACCCCAACGTAAGCAAATATTTCACATGCACATACCTTAACATTATTTTTTTGTGTGTATGTGCATGTGTGTGTGTGTGTGTGTGTGCATATGTGCACATGCCTACATTTCAACTGCAGCCTACCTTACAAGACAGGATATAGCATTTTTCATTTGAGGTATCATGTCAGCACTCAAAAAGTTCTGACATTTGGAGTATTTTAGATTTAGAATTTTATAGTAAGGATGGTTGCTTTGGAAATGACTGATTCTATTTCTGAGGTCAGCAAGCAAAGCAGAAAAGCAAGTAATAGGCACAACCTTCCATGGCCAAGGCAATAAGAGAAGAGTGAGAAAGATACTGACCCCTGAGGAGTCCATCTAGAGGGTTGATGAGAACCACCCTGTATCTTGATTATTTCTCTCATTGCTGGGACAAAATTGTTGGATACAATATCCACAATTTAAAGGAAGAAAGGTTTATTTGGGCTCATACTTCATAGACTCCAGTCCATGACTGGCTAGCTTCAAGGCAAGGGAGAAGGATTTAACAGAGAACTGTTCATGGTTTGGCAGCCAGGAAGCACAATGAAGGGAAGAGAGGGGTCAGGGAAGATAAGCCCTCCCAGCCACTGCCCACTGACCCACCTTTGGACCCACTCCTAACAGCAAGTCAGCTGTTAGCCTCCATAATCCAATAGCCTCCCAAAAGTGCCCCCTGTGAGCACATGAAGCTTTGGGGATGTTTTAGATCTAAACTGAAAGACCCAGTCAATTACAATGTACAAGGATGCAGTGTTACACCTTCTGCTGACTTCCCCTCAGAGTCTCTTGCACTTACAAACTGAGCCATGCAACCTGGCATAGCTGCCACATGGAGCTGTCAGAGCAGAAGACAATCATAGGTTAATAAGCTTTCTCAGAGTAGGCTCACTGGAAAAGCCAACTTGGCCAGGTATCACATATGCACATGTGCTCTCTGTCTTTCACTGTGTAATGCTCTATGCTGTCTCAGCATTCTGCCAACAAGAAGGCCAATGCCCCTGACCTAGTACTAGAAGCAAGAGCTCAAATTAACTTCTTTTTCTTAAAACTCAACCAGACCATCATAATGTATTCTCAGACACAGAAAACAGACTCACAGTTGAACATTTTATTTTTTAACTCTAACTACTGACTTTATTTCTGTAGCTCATAGCTTTCATAACCAGGTGATTTAAACAAAAAGCCCTCTCATTTCAATGTGTTTTGTTGCTCTGTAAGGAAATATCATAAGTAATCTAACTATTGTTTTTGTTTTCTAAGCTTAACTATATAAAGAAGTCTTCTGGATTTAAAGAAACTTGTCACTAAGAAAAGAGTTTGCCATTTAGTGACTTTATTTTACAGAGTAGTTTCAAAACTTCTCACATAAATCTATTAGGACTCATGATGTAAACACAGTAGCAGGTATCCACCTGTTGCTGCTGCTGTCTTGAAAGACTGAATTGCTTTGGCAAGGAAAACAAAACATGACGGTATGCGTGAAACACTGTTCTTGTACAAATAGTACAGTATGTTCTTGACAAAGTGTTTATGTTATTGGGTAGAGAATGGAGAGAGATAAAAACATTTAGATTCAATATTGCTTCTATTATTGTGGGAGATACAAAACTAATGTTAGATTTGCTTCTGTTGACAGCAATCTTATGTTGCTTGGCAACCTCAAATGTTCCTTGGGTTGAACTGCAAACTACTCAAGCAGCTACTGACTAAACCAATGACACTGCTCATGGACCAGATTGTGATACCTGGCATCTACATAGGCCTCACATTTGTACAGGAGTCTTAATGGTAAGACACTACCACTACTAGATAAAGTATGTGTCTTACTGTTTTGATGAGCTTTCCTGAAGTCACCAAAATGACCTCTTGATTGAGTTTGCTATTTCTTTACTACCTACTATATCACTAGCACTCAGTAAGTACTTATAATTAGTTTTTCTTCCTTTTAACCTTTTATTTATTTGGTACATGGATTTACTACACAACTCAGACTCATAGTGATCCTCCTGGCTCAGTCTTCCCCACAATGGAATTATACACATGTACCACCACACCCAGTCTCAGTGGCTGGCCTGGTGCAGGGCCCATACAGCATGCAATACGGGGATTGAAACTGGGTGCTTATGCTTGCCAGGCAGCCACTTAGGCCACTGAGCTATCTCCCCAGCCCCTTAAAATTAGTTTTATCAGCATTAAAATACATAATTATATAGAATTAAACATTTAAAGTACACATAACAAGTTTATCACTTTTAAGCAGACAATCCAGTGGCATTAAGTGCATTTATGCTGTTGTAGTGCTGGTAACCACCACTCTACTTTTTGTTTCCACGAATTTGATCATTTGAGAGAATGGGGAATCATATGGATCTTCTCCCTTTTGTCTATCGCACTGAGTGTAAAGTTTCATGTATGTTGTGCCATGTGTTGGATTTTCCCACTTCTTTTGTGGTATTGGAGATCGATCTAGGGACCTTGTGCATTTTAAGGCTGAATAATATTCTAGTATGTGGATTTATGTTCTGTTTGTCCTTTCATATATCAGTAGATATATGAATTGCTTTCTTGCATTGCTTTTCAATAATGTGACTATGGAACATTAGTGTACAAATAGCTCCTCAAGAGTATATATCTACAAGTGGGATCATACGATTACTTGGTAATTTAATTTTTAATTTATTGAGGAATAGCAGTATTATTTTTCACAGTCCCTGTACCATTTTAGCTGCACTAGTAATACCTAAGGGATCCAATTTTTCCAAATCCTCACCAATACTTTTGTTTTCTGCTTTTTAAAAATAGTATCTACCCATCCTAATGGATGTAATATGGCCACTGAATTTGGCAGGTATTTTTTATATCTGTATTGCTTCAGCATTTATAAGTAACATTATATAGAGCAGTGTCTTTCTACACTAATTTTTGTCCTCCTCATTTGTAAGAACTAAGTCTCTTCTTCATCCCTTATTACCCTTTAATCAAAACAGATAATCAACACCACTAGTGCTGATACATATTTCCTGACTACTAAATTCTCATTTCTAATAAGAAATTTCTCATTACTAATGAAATAGAAAGGCTTTGGGGAAAAGATTTATTATAGATTTAGGAAGATTTTGGGTGCCAGACTAATATATTTACCCTATTAAGGAAGAGTATTTGTCGTCTGTATGAAAACATGATTTGTAAGCATGTGGCAATGGTGTTGTGACTGCAGTCACACAGTCCAATTACCTGGCTGCACAGCCATACCTAGGATGAATCAGCACTTGACTGGACAAAGATGGCAGCCTAGGGATGATAGGGAGAACCCAGGACAGGACTCAGGAGAGGACTCGGAAGACTGTGGACATGTTCTGAGAACACTATGAGCTTATTCTCTGGGAAAACTGTCAGTTTAATACAGGAGTATCCATACATAATTATGAAAAATATATTTTCCAATCTATGACTTTGAATGCTGAAATAGAAATGTCACTGTGGTAGGTTAAGAAAAGATTTAAAAATTTCAAAATGAGAAAAAAAATTAATAGTACAATGAAGCACAAAGTAAACTATCCATGACAATGACAAAAATGAATCCAATGATATAATCAGGAAACAGTAACCTTTAGATACAAGAACAGGGAAAAGAAACAAAAGAGATACTTGAGAAGCTAAAACAATGAACTGTGATTGTAAACTTGAATACAATGTATTACTTACGGGGTAACAGGCATCAAAAACTGAATCAGGTGAGGGTCAAGGATAAAGGTGAACAATTACAGTTTGATCTTTATTATAGTTTTTATATTATTTCCATTTTCTAAACATTTATTTCACATATAGAACAGCACAGGCATAGAACTAGGCACTGATGACCTAAAGGAATGGCTGACAATCAGATATGGCCCACAGAAGTCTACATTTCAAAATTATCTTTCCATATTCTAAAACCCTGTGTCAGAAGTGAAAGCAGCTGAGTTCAATTCCCAGTAACCCCCCCCAAAGTGAAAATGGTTGGAGGAAACAATCAATGATACGAGCAGAGATGTGAATTTGTGTAGACAAGGTGGCATCACTTAGCTTCTATGCTCTGTTTCTAGCCACTAAGTAAGTGGAAATTTTACCTCCTTAAAGAGAGGCTAAGAGGTAATCAAATACCTACATTTTTGTCCTGTTTCTAACCAATCCACCTCCCTTCATTAGCTGAACAAAGAGGCTAATGTAGGTGTAACTGTATCTGAGTCTAGGCAACGCTGACAGACAAAACACCTATCTCATTTGTCTTGTCAGATGCCACTGGCAAAGGAAGTAAGAGCACCCTGTACCTTCCCAGAGTGGCTGTGTGTGTGTGTGTGTGTGTGTGTGTGTGTGTGTGTGTGTAGAAAGGATCTGTTCACACTGAACAGCATGGAAATATATTGTCAGGTTCACCATTACTACAATCAGTTCATACAACCAGTGATAATCACTGTGAAGCCCTAGGCAGGGAGCTGGCTCAGGCAGTTCTCACTAACAGCTCATTCATCCATTGGAAAGTTCCCATGATTTCCATTAACCCAAGTGCTCTATTCTTTAAGACCCAAAGGTGGCCCAGGCCCTTCTCTCTTCATAAAATCTCAACTGCTCTTGTGGAACACCTGGCTCCTACTCAGGGTAGAGGGTTCAATCCAGGGGCTGTTCTTGGCATCAATAAATATTCCAATGTGCACTATATTTGATCTCTTTAATCATTCCTCAAGAAGTCTAAATTATATATTTTTATTCCCATAACATAGTAGGACATGAGGTTTAGAAAAGTGAAAAAGTAAGAGGATGAGTCAGTTAACAGGACTTCAACTCAAGGTCTTCTCACTAGAAGTTATATGCTCTCTACCCAGCCAGGCACTAGACTGAAACACACTCTGTAGGAAACTTAATTTCATTACTATATTTCTCCCAAAACAAGTCCACCATTTGTATCTACATGTATCCTTCTGTATACTTTAAATAAAATCTAGATTATTTACAATACCTAATATAATATAAATGTTATATAACTATTTGTTACATGGTACTGTTTGGGGAATAATAGCAAGAAAGGGGATCCAGGTTCAAAGAATCATAATTGCTTTTCAAATACTTTTGGCCTATAGCTCGGTGACTCTGCTCACAGAATCCATAAATAAAGAACTGGAGATTTATTATATGTATGTATACAGGTACCTGTCTATATACTATATACAAATATGTACTATGTATATATCTATATATAGACAGATTTGTATATGGGAAAGTCTTTTTCTAGACCAACATAAGTATATGTTCTTTAAAACACAGACTCTCAATTTCCATATCTAATTTTCTCTCATTATTCAATCACTCAGTACAGAATATAACCAATAAGATATTAATCAATATTTCAGAAGTTTTTAAAACTTTTTCCCACAATTTTATTGATAAACAAACAGCAATGAGACAGTTTCAAATCAAATTGGTAGGGCAGTTTCAATAATTCACACATTGCATACCTTCTTCCTCGTGGTTAATTGCTGTACAAGATGTGGACGTGATATCCTATTTACAAACACCATTAGAACAAATCGCTCTATTCATTAAGAGAATGTAAGTATATATCTATCCCAACTAGTTTGAATACACAGATACAAAATGGACATTCATCTGTATACACTTTTCTTTTGTTAAGTTCTGTTATTTGAATATTATAGGTGTATAAACTCAGCAAAATACTCTAGAAGGGTCCAGTAGCCCATAATGGTATTGGGTCTTCTCCTTCACTGGCAATTTCAGAAATTATTGACCTGAGTCCCCTACAGCTCAACATAATAGCATGGCTTTACTACTTATATTTCATTTTTATACTTTTCTGCTGGATGGTTAAGACCAAGGTAAAGCAGGACCTATGCAACCAGAGTTGTCGCTTTTGGGTCTGAGAAGGTCAGTGAAATCCCCTCAGGATTTATCCTGAGATCCTGTACCTCAGATTGTAGAACCTTTGTTAGTGTCAGCCACGTAGATGAGTCACAGCCATTGCTTGGACAGTGTGCTCTCTGTGAAAGCCTGAGAGAATGTTTTCTCTCCAGGTGACTCTCCTTAGGCACACTCTACATCATTGATCACTTTCCTCTTTGGTCCCATAATCTCCTTGATCAGAAAATTTGGGACACTACTGAGTTACATGATGTTACAGTACAGGTTCTCATATGTCCTGAGTCTTAATTGACCTTGGAAGGCTAGGACCAAAATGTTGGCTTTCCTTGCAGCCCTCCTTTTTCTCTAATTTTGTTCTACAAACTTAGGTTCTTAACCATCCAGAAGTCAAGCTTATTGTTATTACCATACAACTTAGGCTGTTAAGCTTAAACTCACTATCTCTCTGCATATCAAACATCTTAGGCATAATATGGGACAGGTATTTTTCATCAAGTACTGATATGTTGAACTTTAAATCTCTACAGAATATGATAAAAGACATTTAAAAACTAGAATATATTTTAAAAATAGGCATAAAGAATTATAGACTTCTTATGTTTACACATAAGTCCAAAAATCTCACCATATACAACCTTGAAGGAGGACAGTCCCACAATATTCCTTTTCCTGTCTCTTGCTTTCATCCACGACCCCCTACGTTTTGAACAACATCTACCTGAGAGACATCATAGCAGCAACTGGCATGTCATGACAAGCAGCCCATATTCAGATGACCAGAATGACAGGCACTCCAACCATGAAACTACTATTACAGATTACCATCTGCAGTGCAGTTGCTTAGTTCACAGGTATCAAGATATATAGTTAGTCAAGGTGAGAATCTCTCCAATTTACTGCTAGATTAAAAAATCTTCTGAAGATTCTCAGGATCATTGCCTTGCCCATCTTCTACATATAACTGTATGGCTTGACATATTCATGTTCCTAGCTCTTCTCCTTTCCCTCTCTTGGTTAGATAGTCCTTGATATC